>NC_069502.1:10013929-10068411 GCF_027579735.1 Bombina bombina | reverse complement strand
TCTGTTCTTCAGATCACACTATAGATCAGTACAATTACACTACATGCAGTGTGACACGCTATGTGATGTCTGTTCTCTAGATCACACTATAGATCAGTACAATTACACTACATGCAGTGTGACACATTATGTGATGTCTGTTCTTCAGATCACACTATAGATCAGTACAATTACATTACATGCAGTGTGACACGCTATGTGATGTCTGTTCTCTAGATCACACTATAGATCAGTACAATTACACTACATGCAGTGTGACACGCTATGATGTGTCTGTTCTTCAGATCACACTATAGATCAGTACAATTACACTACATGCAGTGTGACACGCTATATGATGTATGTTTCTTAGATCACACTATAGATCAGTAAATTACATTACATGCAGTGTGACACGCTATATGATGTCTGTTCTTCAGATCACACTATAGATCAGTACAATTACACTACATGCAGTGTGACACGCTATGTGATGTCTGTTCTTCAGATCACACTATAGATCAGTACAATTACATTACATGCAGTGTGACACGCTATGTGATGTCTGTTCTTCAGATCACACTATAGATCAGTAGAATTACACTACATGCAGTGTGACACGCTATGTGATGTCTGTTCTTCAGATCACACTATAGATCAGTAGAATTACACTACATGCAGTGTGACACGTTATGTGATGTCTGTTCTTCAGATCACACTATAGATCAGTACAATTACCTACATGCATGTGACACGCTATGTGATGTCTGTTCTTAGATCACACTATAGATCAGTACAATTACACTACATGCAGTGTGACACGCTATGTGATGTCTGTTCTTCAGATCACACTATAGATCAGTACAATTACACTACATGCAGTGTGACACGCTATGTGATGTCTGTTCTTCAGATCACACTATAGATCAGTAAAATTACACTACATGCAGTGTGACACGCTATGTGATGTCTGTTCTTCAGATCACACTATAGATCAGTACAATTACACTACATGCAGTGTGACACGCTATGTGATGTCTGTTCTCTAGATCACACTATAGATCAGTACAATTACACTACATGCAGTGTGACACACTATGTGATGTCTGTTCTTCAGATCACACTATAGATCAGTACAATTACACTACATGCAGTGTGACACGCTATGTGATGTCTGTTCTTCAGATCACACTATAGATCAGTACAATTACATTACATGCAGTGTGACACGCTATGTGATGTCTGTTCTTCAGATCACACTATAGATCAGTACAATTACACTACATGCAGTGTGACACGCTATGTGATGTCTGTTCTTCAGATCACACTATAGATCAGTACAATTACACTACATGCAGTGTGACACGCTATGTGATGTCTGTTCTCTAGATCACACTATAGATCAGTACAATTACACTACATGCAGTGTGACACACTATGTGATGTCTGTTCTTCAGATCACACTATGATCAGTACAATTACACTACATGCAGTGTGACACGCTATGTGATGTCTGTTCTCTAGATCACACTATAGATCAGTACAATTACACTACATGCAGTGTGACACGCTATGTGATGTCTGTTCTACAGATCACACTATAGATCAGTACAATTACACTACATGCAGTGTGACACGCTATGTGATGTCTGTTCTCTAGATCACACTATAGATCAGTACAATTACACTACATGCAGTGTGACACGCTATGTGATGTCTGTTCTTCAGATCACACTATAGATCAGTACAATTACACTACATGCAGTGTGACACGCTATGTGATGTCTGTTCTTCAGATCACACTATAGATCAGTACAATTACACTACATGCAGTGTGACACGCTATGTGATGTCTGTTCTTCAGATCACACTATGGATCAGTACAATTACATTACATGCAGTGTGACACGTTATGTGATGTCTGTTCTTCAGATCACACTATAGATCAGTACAATTACACTACATGCAGTGTGACACGCTATGTGATGTCTGTTCTTCAGATCACACTATAGATCAGTACAATTACACTACATGCAGTGTGACACGCTATGTGATGTCTGTTCTTCAGATCACACTATAGATCAGTACAATTACACTACATGCAGTGTGACACGCTATGTGATGTCTGTTCTTCAGATCACACTATAGATCAGTACAATTACACTACATGCAGTGTGACACGCTATGTGATGTCTGTTCTTCAGATCACACTATAGATCAGTACAATTACACTACATGCCTGTGTGACACGCTATGTGATGTCTGTTCTCTCAGATCACACTATAGATCAGTACAATTACACTACATGCAGTGTGACACGCTATGTGATGTCTGTTCTCTAGATCACACTATAGATCAGTACAATTACACTACATGCAGTGTGACACGCTATGTGATGGTCTGTTCTCAGATCACACTATAGATCAGTACAATTACACTACATGCAGTGTGACACGCTATGTGATGTCTGTTCTTCAGATCACACTATAGATCAGTACAATTACACTACATGCAGTGTGACACGCTATGTGATGTCTGTTCTTCAGATCACACTATAGATCAGTACAATGACACTACATGCAGTGTGACACGCTATGTGATGTCTGTTCTTCAGATCACACTATAGATCAGTACAATTACACTACATGCAGTGTGACACGCTATGTGATGTCTGTTCTCTAGATCACACTATAGATCAGTACAATTACACTACATGCAGTGTGACACGCTATGTGATGTCTGTTCTTCAGATCACACTATAGATCAGTACAATTACACTACATGCAGTGTGACACGCTATGTGATGTCTGTTCTTCAGATCACACTATAGATCAGTACAATTACACTACATGCAGTGTGACACGCTATGTGATGTCTGTTCTTCAGATCACACTATAGATCAGTACAATTACACTACATGCAGTGTGACACGCTATGTGATGTCTGTTCTCTAGATCACACTATAGATCAGTACAATTACACTACATGCAGTGTGACACGCTATGTGATGTCTGTTCTTCAGATCACACTATAGATCAGTACAATTACACTACATGCAGTGTGACACGCTATGTGATGTCTGTTCTTCAGATCACACTATAGATCAGTACAATTACACTACATGCAGTGTGACACGCTATGTGATGTCTGTTCTTCAGATCACACTATAGATCAGTAAATATTACACTACATGCAGTGTGACACGCTATGTGATGTCTGTTCTCTGATCCACACTATAGATCAGTACAATTACACTACATGCAGTGTGACACGCTATGTGATGTCTGTTCTTCAGATCACACTATAGATCAGTACAATTACACTACATGCAGTGTGACACGCTATGTGATGTCTGTTCTTCTAGATCACACTATAGATCAGTAGAATTACACTACATGCAGTGTGACACGCTATGTGATGTCTGTTCTCTAGATCACACTATAGATCAGTACAATTACACTACATGCAGTGTGACACGCTATTGATGTCTGTTCTTCAGATCACACTATAGATCAGTACAATTACACTACATGCAGTGTGACACGCTATGTGATGTCTGTTCTCAGATCACACTATAGATCAGTACAATTACACTACATGCAGTGTGACACGCTATGTGATGTCTGTTCTCAGATCACACTATAGATCAGTACAATTACACTACATGCAGTGTGACACGTTATGTGATGTCTGTTCTCAAGATCACCCTAATAGATCAGTACAATTACACTACATGCAGTATGTGACACGCTATGTGTGATGTCTGTTCTTCAGATCACACTATAGATCAGTAAAATTACAACTACATGCAGTGTGACACGCTATTGTGATGTCTGTTCTTCAGATACAAACTATAGATCAGGTACAATTACAGCTACAAGCAGTGTGACACGCTCTGTGATGTCTGTATCTTCAGATCACACTATAGATCAGTAAAATAACATGTCTACATGCATGTGACACGCTATGTGATGTCTGTTCTCTAGATCACACTATAGATCAGTACAATTACACTACATGCAGTGTGACACGCTTATGTGATGTCTGTTTCTTCAGATCACACTATAGATCAGTAAAAGTACACTACATGCAGTGTGACACGCTATGTGATGTCTGTTCTTCAAGATCACACTATAGATCAGTACCAATTACACTACATGCAGTGTGACACGCTATGTGATGTCTGTTCTCAGATCACACTATAGATCAGTACAATTACACTACATGCAGTGTGACAACGCTATGTGATGTCTGTTCTTCAGATCACACTATAGATCAGTACAATTACACTACATGCAGTGTGACACGCTATGTGATGTCTGTTCTTCAGATCACACTATAGATCAGTACAATTACACTACATGCAGTGTGACACGCTATGTGATGTCTGTTCTTCAGATCACACTATAGATCAGTACAATTACACTACATGCAGTGTGACACGCTATGTGATGTCTGTTCTTCAGATCACACTATAGATCAGTACAATTACACTACATGCAGTGTGACACGCTATGTGATGTCTGTTCTTCAGATCACACTATAGATCAGTACAATTACACTACATGCAGTGTGACACGCTATGTGATGTCTGTTCTTCAGATCACACTATAGATCAGTACAATTACACTACATGCAGTGTGACACGCTATGTGATGTCTGTTCTCAGATCACACTATAGATCAGTACAATTACACTACATGCAGTGTGACACGCTATGTGATGTCTGTTCTCTAGATCACACTATAGATCAGTACAATTACACTACATGCAGTGTGACACGCTATGTGATGTCTGTTCTCAGATCACACTATAGATCAGTACAATTACACTACATGCAGTGTGACACGCTATGTGATGTCTGTTCTTCAGATCACACTATAGATCAGTACAATTACACTACATGCAGTGTGACACGCTATGTGATGTCTGTTCTTCAGATCACACTATAGATCAGTACAATTACACTACATGCAGTGTGACACGCTATGTGATGTCTGTTCTCTAGATCACACTATAGATCAGTACAATTACACTACATGCAGTGTGACACGCTATGTGATGTCTGTTCTCTAGATCACACTATAGATCAGTACAATTACACTACATGCAGTGTGACACGCTATGTGATGTCTGTTCTTCAGATCACACTATAGATCAGTACAATTACACTACATGCAGTGTGACACGCTATGTGATGTCTGTTCTTCAGATCACACTATAGATCAGTACAATTACACTACATGCAGTGTGACACGCTATGTGATGTCTGTTCTTCAGATCACACTATAGATCAGTACAATTACACTACATGCAGTGTGACACGCTATGTGATGTCTGTTCTTCAGATCACACTATAGATCAGTACAATTACACTACATGCAGTGTGACACGCTATGTGATGTCTGTTCTTCAGATCACACTATAGATCAGTACAATTACACTACATGCAGTGTGACACGCTATGTGATGTCTGTTCTTCAGATCACACTATAGATCAGTACAATTACACTACATGCAGTGTGACACGCTATGTGATGTCTGTTCTTCAGATCACACTATAGATCAGTACAATTACACTACATGCAGTGTGACACGCTATGTGATGTCTGTTCTTCAGATCACACTATAGATCAGTACAATTACACTACATGCAGTGTGACACGCTATGTGATGTCTGTTCTTCAGATCACACTATAGATCAGTACAATTACACTACATGCAGTGTGACACGCTATGTGATGTCTGTTCTCAGATCACACTATAGATCAGTACAATTACACTACATGCAGTGTGACACGCTATGTGATGTCTGTTCTCTCAGATCACACTATAGATCAGTACAATTACACTACATGCAGTGTGACACGCTATGTGATGTCTGTTCTTCAGATCACACTATAGATCAGTACAATTAACTACATGCAGTGTGACACGCTATGTGATGTCTGTTCTCTAGATCACACTATAGATCAGTACAATTACACTACATGCAGTGTGACACGCTATGTGATGTCTGTTCTCTAGATCACACTATAGATCAGTACAATTACACTACATGCAGTGTGACACGCTATGTGATGTCTGTTCTTCAGATCACACTATAGATCAGTACAATTACACTACATGCAGTGTGACACGCTATGTGATGTCTGTTCTTCAGATCACACTATAGATCAGTACAATTACACTACATGCAGTGTGACACGCTATGTGATGTCTGTTCTTCAGATCACACTATAGATCAGTACAATTACACTACATGCAGTGTGACACGCTATGTGATGTCTGTTCTTCAGATCACACTATAGATCAGTACAATTACACTACATGCAGTGTGACACGCTATGTGATGTCTGTTCTTCAGATCACACTATAGATCAGTACAATTACACTACATGCAGTGTGACACACTATGTGATGTCTGTTCTTCAGATCACACTATAGATCAGTACAATTACACTACATGCAGTGTGACACGCTATGTGATGTCTGTCTTCAGATCACACTATAGATCAGTACAATTACACTACATGCAGTGTGACACGCTATGTGATGTCTGTTCTCTAGATCACACTATAGATCAGTACAATTACACTACATGCAGTGTGACACGCTATGTGATGTCTGTTCTCAGATCACACTATAGATCAGTACAATTACACTACATGCAGTGTGACACGCTATGTGATGTTGTTCTCTCAGATCACACTATAGATCAGTTAAAATTACACTACATGCAGTGTGACACGCTATGTGATGTCTGTTCTTCAGATCACACTATAGATCAGTAGAATAACACTACATGCCAGTGTGACACGCTATGTGATGGTCTGTTCTCTCAGGATCACACTATAGATCAGTACAATTACACTACATGCAGTGTGACACGTTATGTGATGATGTCTCCACAAAAACACTAATGGTGTGATACACACTATGTGCTGTCTGTTCTTCAGATCACCACTATAGCATCAGTACAATTACACTACATGCAGTATGTGACAACGCAATGTGATGTCTGTTCTTCAGATCACACCTATATCTGAATCAGTACAATTACACTACATGCAGTGTGACACGCTATGTGATGTCTGTTCTTCAGATCACACTATAGATCAGTACAATTACACTACATGCAGTGTGACACGCTATGTGATGTCTGTTCTTCAGATCACACTATAGATCAGTACAATTAACACATGCAGTGTGACACGCTATGTGATGTCTGTTCTAAAGATCACACTATAGATCAGTTACAATTACACTACATGCAGTGTGACACGCTATGTGATGTCTGTTCTTCAGATCACACTATAGATCAGTACAATTACACTACATGCAGTGTGACACGCTATGTGATGTCTGTTCTCTAGATCACACTATAGATCAGTACAATTACACTACATGCAGTGTGACACGCTATGTGATGTCTGTTCTCTAGATCACACTATAGATCAGTACAATTACACTACATGCAGTGTGACACGCTATGTGATGTCTGTTCTTCAGATCACACTATAGATCAGTACAATTACACTACATGCAGTGTGACACGCTATGTGATGTCTGTTCTCTAGTTCACACTATAGATCAGTACAATTACACTACATGCAGTGTGACACGCTATGTGATGTCTGTTCTTCAGATCACACTATAGATCAGTACAATTACACTACATGCAGTGTGACACGCTATGTGATGTCTGTTCTCTAGATCACACTATAGATCAGTACAATTACACTACATGCAGTGTGACACGCTATGTGATGTCTGTTCTCTAGATCACACTATAGATCAGTACAATTACACTACATGCAGTGTGACACGCTATGTGATGTCTGTTCTTCAGATCACACTATAGATCAGTACAATTACACTACATGCAGTGTGACACGCTATGTGATGTCTGTTCTTCAGATCACACTATAGATCAGTACAATTACACTACATGCAGTGTGACACGCTATGTGATGTCTGTTCTTCAGATCACACTATAGATCAGTACAATTACACTACATGCAGTGTGACACGCTATGTGATGTCTGTTCTTCAGATCACACTATAGATCAGTACAATTACACTGCATGCAGTGTGACACGCTATGTGATGTCTGTTCTCTAGATCACACTATAGATCAGTACAATTACACTACATGCAGTGTGACACGCTATGTGATGTCTGTTCTTCAGATCACACTATAGATCAGTAAAATTACACTACATGCAGTGTGACACGCTATGTGATGTCTGTTCTTCAGATCTACTATAGATCAGTACAATTACACTACATGCAGTGTGACACGCTATGTGATGTCTGTTCTTCAGATCACACTATAGATCAGTACAATTACACTACATGCAGTGTGACACGCTATGTGAGGTCTGTTCTCTAGATCACACTATAGATCAGTACAATTACACTACATGCAGTGTGACACGCTATGTGATGTCTGCTCTTCAGATCACACTATAGATCAGTACAATTACACTACATGCAGTGTGACACGCTATGTGATGTCTGTTCTCAGATCACACTATAGATCAGTACAATTACACTACATGCAGTGTGACACGCTATGTGATGTCTGTTCTTCAGATCACACTATAGATCAGTAAAATTACACTACATGCAGTGTGACACGCTATGTGATGTCTGTTCTTCAGATCACACTATAGATCAGTACAATTACACTACATGCAGTGTGACACGCTATGTGATGTCTGTTCTTCAGATCACACTATAGATCAGTACAATTACACTACATGCAGTGTGACACGCTATGTGATGTCTGTTCTTCAGATCACACTATAGATCAGTACAATTACACTACATGCAGTGTGACACGCTATGTGATGTCTGTTCTTCAGATCACACTATAGATCAGTACAATTACACTACATGCAGTGTGACACGCTATGTGATGTCTGTTCTTCAGATCACACTATAGATCAGTACAATTACACTACATGCAGTGTGACACGCTATGTGATGTCTGTTCTTCAGATCACACTATAGATCAGTACAATTACACTACATGCAGTGTGACACGCTATGTGATGTCTGTTCTTCAGATCACACTATAGATCAGTACAATTACACTACATGCAGTGTGACACGCTATGTGATGTCTGTTCTCTAGATCACACTATAGATCAGTACAATTACACTACATGCAGTGTGACACGCTATGTGATGTCTGTTCTCCAGATCACACTATAGATCAGTACAATTACACTACATGCAGTGTGACACGCTATGTGATGTCTGTTCTCTAGATCACACTATAGATCAGTACAATTACACTACATGCAGTGTGACACGCTATGTGATGTCTGTTCTTCAGATCACACTATAGATCAGTACAATTACACTACATGCAGTGTGACACGCTATGTGATGTCTGTTCTTCAGATCACACTATAGATCAGTACAATTACACTACATGCAGTGTGACACGCTATGTGATGTCTGTTCTTCAGATCACACTATAGATCAGTACAATTACACTACATGCAGTGTGACACGCTATGTGATGTCTGTTCTTCAGATCACACTATAGATCAGTACAATTACACTACATGCAGTGTGACACGCTATGTGATGTCTGTTCTTCAGATCACACTATAGATCAGTACAATTACACTACATGCAGTGTGACACGCTATGTGATGTCTGTTCTTCAGATCACACTATAGATCAGTACAATTACACTACATGCAGTGTGACACGCTATGTGATGTCTGTTCTTCAGATCACACTATAGATCAGTACAATTACACTACATGCAGTGTGACACGCTATGTGATGTCTGTTCTTCAGATCACACTATAGATCAGTACAATTACACTACATGCAGTGTGACACGCTATGTGATGTCTGTTCTTCAGATCACACTATAGATCAGTACAATTACACTACATGCAGTGTGACACGCTATGTGATGTCTGTTCTTCAGATCACACTATAGATCAGTACAATTACACTACATGCAGTGTGACACGCTATGTGATGTCTGTTCTCTAGATCACACTATAGATCAGTACAATTACACTACATGCAGTGTGACACGCTATGTGATGTCTGTTCTTCAGATCACACTATAGATCAGTACAATTACACTACATGCAGTGTGACACGCTATGTGATGTCTGTTCTTCAGATCACACTATAGATCAGTACAATTACACTACATGCAGTGTGACACGCTATGTGATGTCTGTTCTTCAGATCACACTATAGATCAGTACAATTACACTACATGCAGTGTGACACGCTATGTGATGTCTGTTCTTCAGATCACACTATAGATCAGTACAATTACACTACATGCAGTGTGACACGCTATGTGATGTCTGTTCTTCAGATCACACTATAGATCAGTACAATTACACTACATGCAGTGTGACACGCTATGTGATGTCTGTTCTCTAGATCACACTATAGATCAGTACAATTACACTACATGCAGTGTGACACGCTATGTGATGTCTGTTCTTCAGATCACACTATAGATCAGTACAATTACACTACATGCAGTGTGACACGCTATGTGATGTCTGTTCTTCAGATCACACTATAGATCAGTACAATTACACTACATGCAGTGTGACACGCTATGTGATGTCTGCTCTTCAGATCACACTATAGATCAGTACAATTACACTACATGCAGTGTGACACGCTATGTGATGTCTGTTTTTCAGATCACACTATAGATCAGTAGAATTACACTACATGCAGTGTGACACGCTATGTGATGTCTGTTCTTCAGATCACACTATAGATCAGTACAATTACACTACATGCAGTGTGACACGCTATGTGATGTCTGTTCTCTAGATCACACTATAGATCAGTACAATTACACTACATGCAGTGTGACACGCTATGTGATGTCTGTTCTCTAGATCACACTATAGATCAGTACAATTACACTACATGCAGTGTGACACGCTATGTGATGTCTGTTCTTCAGATCACACTATAGATCAGTACAATTACACTACATGCAGTGTGACACGCTATGTGATGTCTGTTCTTCAGATCACACTATAGATCAGTACAATTACACTACATGCAGTGTGACACGCTATGTGATGTCTGTTCTTCAGATCACACTATAGATCAGTACAATTACACTACATGCAGTGTGACAGCTATGTGATGTCTGTTCTTCAGATCACACTATAGATCAGTACAATTACACTACATGCAGTGTGACACGCTATGTGATGTCTGTTCTCTAGATCACACTATAGATCAGTACAATTACACTACATGCAGTGTGACACGCTATGTGATGTCTGTTCTTCAGATCACACTATAGATCAGTACAATTACTACATGCAGTGTGACACGCTATGTGATGTCTGTTCTTCAGATCACACTATAGATCAGTACAATTACACTACATGCAGTGTGACACGCTATGTGATGTCTGTTCTTCAGATCACACTATAGATCAGTACAATTACACATGCAGTGTGACACGATATGTGATGTCTGTTCTTCAGATCACACTATAGATCAGTACAATTACACTACATGCAGTGTGACACGATATGTGATGTCTGTTCTTCAGATCACACTATAGATCAGTACAATTACACTACATGCAGTGTGACACGCTATGTGATGTCTGTTCTTCAGATCACACTATAGATCAGTACAATTACACATGCAGTGTGACACGCTATGTGATGTATGTTCTTCAGATCACACTATAGATCAGTAAAATTACACTACATGCAGTGTGACACGCTATGTGATGTCTGTTCTCTAGATCACACTATAGATCAGTACAATTACACTACATGCAGTGTGACACGTTATGTGATGTCTGTTCTCCAGATCACACTATAGATCAGTAAAATTACACTACATGCAGTGTGACACGCTATGTGATGTCTGTTCTTCAGATCACACTATAGATCAGTACAATTACATTACATGCAGTGTGACACGCTATGTGATGTCTGTTCTCTAGATCACACTATAGATCAGTACAATTACACTACATGCAGTGTGACACGCTATGTGATGTCTGTTCTTCAGATCACACTATAGATCAGTACAATTACACTACATGCAGTGTGACACGCTATGTGATGTCTGTTCTCCAGATCACACTATAGATCAGTACAATTACACTACATGCAGTGTGACACGCTATGTGATGTCTGTTCTTCAGATCACACTATAGATCAGTACAATTACACTACATGCAGTGTGACACACTATGTGATGTCTGTTCTCCAGATCACACTATAGATCAGTACAATTACACTACATGCAGTGTAACACGCTATGTGATGTCTGTTCTTCAGATCACACTATAGATCAGTAAAATTACACTACATGCAGTGTGACACGCTATGTGATGTCTGTTCTTCAGATCACACTATAGATCAGTACAATTACACTACATGCAGTGTGACACGCTATGTGATGTCTGTTCTTCAGATCACACTATAGATCAGTAAAATAACTCTACATGCAGTGTGACACGCTATGTGATGTCTGTTCTCTAGATCACACTATAGATCAGTACAATTACACTACATGCAGTGTGACACGCTATGTGATGTCTGTTCTTCAGATCACACTATAGATCAGTAAAATAACTCTACATGCAGTGTGACACGCTATGTGATGTCTGTTCTCTAGATCACACTATAGATCAGTACAATTACACTACATGCAGTGTGACACGCTATGTGATGTCTGTTCTTCAGATCACACTATAGATCAGTACAATTACACTACATGCAGTGTGACACGCTATGTGATGTCTGTTCTTCAGATCACACTATAGATCAGTAAAATTACACTACATGCAGTGTGACACGCTATGTGATGTCTGTTCTTCAGATCACACTATAGATCAGTAAAATAACACTACATGCAGTGTGACACGCTATGTGATGTCTGTTCTTCAGTTCACACTATAGATCAGTACAATTACACTACATGCAGTGTGACACGCTATGTGATGTCTGTTCTTCAGATCACACTATAGATCAGTACAATTACACTACATGCAGTGTGACACGCTATGTGATGTCTGTTCTTCAGATCACACTACAGATCAGTAAAATTACACTACATGCAGTGTGACACGCTATGTGATGTCTGTTCTTCAGATCACACTATAGATCAGTAAAATAACACTACATGCAGTGTGACACGCTATGTGATGTCTGTTCTTCAGATCACACTATAGATCAGTACAATTACACTACATGCAGTGTGACACGCTATGTGATGTCTGTTCTTCAGATCACACTATAGATCAGTAAAATTACACTACATGCAGTGTGACACGCTATGTGATGTCTGTTCTCTAGATCACACTATAGATCAGTACAATTACACTACATGCAGTGTGACACGCTATGTGATGTCTGTTCTTCAGATCACACTATAGATCAGTACAAATACACTACATGCAGTGTGACACGCTATGTGATGTCTGTTCTTCAGATCACACTATAGATCAGTACAATTACACTACATGCAGTGTGACACGTTATGTGATGTCTGTTCTCTAGATCACACTATAGATCAGTACAATTACACTACATGCAGTGTGACACGCTATGTGATGTCTGTTCTTCAGATCACACTATAGATCAGTACAATTACACTACATGCAGTGTGACACGCTATGTGATGTCTGTTCTTCAGATCACACTATAGATCAGTACAATTACACTACATGCAGTGTGACACGTTATGTGATGTCTGTTCTTCAGATCACACTATAGATCAGTAAAATAACTCTACATGCAGTGTGACACGCTATGTGATGTCTGTTCTTCAGATCACACTATAGATCAGTACAATTACACTACATGCAGTGTGACACGCTATGTGATGTCTGTTCTCCAGATCACACTATAGATCAGTAAAATTACACTACATGCAGTGTGACACGCTATGTGATGTCTGTTCTTCAGATCACACTATAGATCAGTACAATTACACTACATGCAGTGTGACACGCTATGTGAGGTCTGTTCTTCAGATCACACTATAGATCAGTACAATTACACTACATGCAGTGTGACACGCTATGTGATGTCTGTTCTTCAGATCACACTATAGATCAGTACAATTACACTACATGCAGTGTGACACGTTATGTGATGTCTGTTCTTCAGATCACACTATAGATCAGTACAATTACGCTATATGCAGTGTGACACGTTATGTGATGTCTGTTCTCTAGATCAGTGTTTTTCAACCAGTGTGCCGTGGCACACTAGTGTGCCGTGAGAGATCCTCAGGTGTGCCACGGCAGACTGACAACAGTGTGACATATTTTTTAAACTTTGCTTGTTTTTTTACTCCCAGTGCAGGGGTAGTTTGTAGGAGGCATGGCATAACCGCACAATACATACAGTATGTGTGTGTTTGTGTGTATGTGTGTATATATATATGCTGTATTAGGCTACAATGTGTGATTTTTTTTAAATTTTGGGATGGTGGTGTGCCACAGGATTTTTTAATGTAAAAAAGTGTGCCACGGCAAAAAAAAGGTTAAAAATCACTGCTCTAGATCACACTATAGATCAGTACAATTACACTACATGCAGTGTGACACGCTATATGATGTCTGTTCTTCAGATCACACTATAGATCAGTACAATTACACTACATGCAGTGTGACACGCTATGTGATGTCTGTTCTTCAGATCACACTATAGATCAGTACAATTACACTACATGCAGTGTGACACGTTATGTGATGTCTGTTCTCTAGATCACACTATAGATCAGTACAATTACACTACATGCAGTGTGACACGCTATGTGATGTCTGTTCTTCAGATCACACTATAGATCAGTAGAATTACACTACATGCAGTGTGACACGCTATGTGATGTCTGTTCTTCAGATCACACTATAGATCAGTACAATTACACTACATGCAGTGTGACACGTTATGTGATGTCTGTTCTTCAGATCACACTATAGATCAGTACAATTACACTACATGCAGTGTGACACGCTATGTGAGGTCTGTTCTCTAGATCACACTATAGATCAGTAGAATTACACTACATGCAGTGTGACACGCTATGTGAGGTCTGTTCTCTAGATCACACTATAGATCAGTAGAATTACACTATATGCAGTGTGACACGTTATGTGATGTCTGTTCTCTAGATCACACTATAGATCAGTACAATTACACTACATGCAGTGTGACACGCTATGTGATGTCTGTTCTCTAGATCACACTATAGATCAGTACAATTACACTACATGCAGTGTGACACGCTATGTGATGTCTGTTCTTCAGATCACACTATAGATCAGTACAATTACACTACATGCAGTGTGACACGTTATGTGATGTCTGTTCTTCAGATCACACTATAGATCAGTACAATTACACTACATGCAGTGTGACACGCTATGTGATGTCTGTTCTTCAGATCACACTATAGATCAGTACAATTACACTACATGCAGTGTGACACGCTATGTGATGTCTGTTCTTCAGATCACACTATAGATCAGTACAATTACACTACATGCAGTGTGACACGCTATGTGATGTCTGTTCTTCAGATCACACTATAGATCAGTACAATTACACTACATGCAGTGTGACACGCTATGTGATGTCTGTTCTTCAGATCACACTATAGATCAGTACAATTACACTACATGCAGTGTGACACGCTATGTGATGTCTGTTCTTCAGATCACACTATAGATCAGTACAATTACACTACATGCAGTGTAACACGCTATGTGAGGTCTGTTCTCTAGATCACACTATAGAGTACAGTGAACTCATGGCCATGTTCAAGAAACCAGTTTGAGATGATTTAAGCTTTGTGACATGGTGCATTATCCTGCTGGAGGTAGCCATCAGAAGGATCGGTACACTGTAGTCATAAAGGGATGGACATGGTGAGCAACAATACTCAGGTAGGCCATGGCGTTTAAACAATGCTCAATTGGTACTAAGGGGCCCAAAGTGAGCCAAGAGAATATCCCTCACACCATTACACCACCACCACCAGCAGCCTGTACCGTTGATACAAGGCAGGATGGATCCATGCTTTCATGTTGTTTACGCGAAATTCTGACCCTACAATTTCAATGTCGCAGCTGAAATCGAGACCAGGCAACGTTTTTTCAATCTTCTATTGTCCAATTTTGGTGAGCCTGTGAGAATTGTAGCCTCAGTTTACTGTTCCTGACAGGCATGGCACCCGGTGTGGTCTTCTGCTGCTGTAGCCCATCTGCTTCAAGGTTCAAAGTTTTGTGTGTTCAGAGATGGTATTGTGCATACCTTGGTTTTAAAGAGTGATTATTTAAGTTACTTTAGCCTTTCTTTCATCTCCAAACAGTCTGCCAATTCTGCTCTTACCTCAACAATGCATTTTCGTCCACACAACTGCCGTTCACTGGATATTTTCTCTTTTTCGGACCATTCTCTGTAAACCCTAGAGATAATTGTGCGTGAAAATCCCAATAGATCAGACGTTTTTGAAATACTTAGACCAACCCGTCTGGCACCAACAACCATGCCACGTTCAAAGTCACTTAAATCCCCTTTCTTCCCCATTCTGATGCTCAATTTGAACTTCAGCAAGTCGTCTTCACCACATCTAGATTCCTAAATGCATTGAGTTGCTGCCATGTGATTGGCTGATTAGCAATTTGTGTTACCAAGCAATTGAACAGGTTTACGTAATAAAGTAAATGATTATAAAATCATCAGAAAACAGGGGGCGCTTAAATCCTAGATGGCAAATATCTATAAATTGCAAAATATTCTAAGAGCAATCTCTTAAGAGATAATATATGTATCAAATATTGGTAGTGTCTTAAAAACCCAAATTCAGATGGCTATATAAGTGCATAAGACAAAACACAGTGGCCTAGATTTGGAGTTCGGCGGTAGCCGTCAAAACCAGCGTTAGAGGCTCCTAACGCTGGTTTTGGGCGCCCGCTGGTATTTGGAGTCAGTGATTAAAGGGTCTAACGCTCACTTTTCAGCCGCGACTTTTCCATACCGCAGATCCCCCTACGCCATTTGCGTAGCCTATCTTTTCAATGGGATCTTTCTAACGCTGGTATTTAGAGTCGTTTCTGAAGTGAGCGTTAGAGCTCTAACAACAAAATTCCAGCCGCCTGAAAATAGCAGGAGTTAAGAGCTTTCTGGCTAACGCCGGTTTATAAAGCTCTTAACTACTGTACCCTAAAGTACACTAACACCCATAAACTACCTATGTACCCCTAAACCGAGGTCCCCCCACACCCCCGCCACTCGATTCAAATTTTTAACCCCTAATCTGCCGACCGCCACCTACGTTATACTTATGTACCCCTAATCTGCTGCCCCTAACCCCGCCGACCCCTGTATTACATTTATTAACCCCTAACTTGCCCCCCACAACGTCGCCGCCAGCTACTTAAAATAATTAACCCCTAATCTTCCGACCGCAAATCGCCGCCACCTACGTTATCCCTATGTACCCCTAATCTGCTGCCCTAACATCGCCGACCCCTATATTATATTTATTAACCCCTAATCTGCCCCCCTCAACGTCGCCGACACCTGCCTACACTTATTAACCCCTAATCTGCCGAGCGGACCTGAGCGCTACTATAATAAAGTTATTAACCCCTAATCCGCCTCACTAACCCTATCATAAATAGTATTAACCCCTAATCTGCCCTCCCTAACATCGCCGACACCTAACTTCAATTATTAACCCCTAATCTTCCGATCGGAGCTCACCGCTATTCTAATAAATGGATTAACCCCTAAAGCTAAGTCTAACCCTAACACTAACACCCCCCTAAGTTAAATATAATATTTATCTAACGAAATAAATTAACTCTTATTAAATAACTTATTCCTATTTAAAGCTAAATACTTACCTGTAAAATAAATCCTAATATAGCTACAATATAAATTATAATTATATTATAGCTATTTTAGGATTAATATTTATTTTACAGGCAACTTTGTAATTATTTTAACCAGGTACAATAGCTATTAAATAGTTAAGAACTATTTAATAGTTACCTAGTTAAAATAATAACAAATTTACCTGTAAAATAAATCCTAACCTAAGTTATAATTAAACCTAACACTACCCTATCAATAAAATAATTAAATAAACTACCTACAATTACCTACAATTAACCTAACACTACACTATCAATAAATTAATTAAACACAATTCCTACAAATAAATACAATTAAATAAACTAGCTAAAGTACAAAAAATAAAAAAGAACTAAGTTACAGAAAATAAAAAAATATTTACAAACATAAGAAAAATATTACAACAATTTTAAACTAATTACACCTACTCTAAGCCCCCTAATAAAATAACAAAGCCCCCCAAAATAAAAAATTCCCTACCCTATTCTAAATTAAAAAAGTTACAAGCTCTTTTACCTTACCAGCCCTGAACAGGGCCCTTTGCGGGGCATGCCCCAAGAATTTCAGCTCTTTTGCCTGTAAAAAAAAACATACAATACCCCCCCCCAACATTACAACCCACCACCCACATACCCCTAATCTAACCCAAACCCCCCTTAAATAAACCTAACACTAAGCCCCTGAAGATCTTCCTACCTTGTCTTCACCATCCAGGTATCACCGATCCGTCCTGGCTCCAAGATCTTCATCCAACCCAAGCGGGGGTTGGCGATCCATAATCCGGTCCAGAAGAGGCTCCAAAGTCTTCCTCCTATCCGGCAAGAAGAGGACATCCGGACCGGCAAACATCTTCTCCAAGCGGCATCTTCGATCTTCTTCCATCCGGAGCGAAGCGGCAGGATCCTGAAGACCTCCAGCGCGGAACATCCATCCGGACCGACGACTGAACGACGAATGACTGTTCCTTTAAGGGACGTCATCCAAGATGGCGTCCCTCGAATTCCGATTGGCTGATAGGATTCTATCAGCCAATCGGAATTAAGGTAGGAATTTTCTGATTGGCTGATGGAATCAGCCAATCAGAATCTAGTTCAATCCGATTGGCCGATCCAATCAGCCAATCAGATTGAGCTCGCATTCTATTGGCTGATCGGAACAGCCAATAGAATGCGAGCTCAATCTGATTGGCTGATTGGATCAGCCAATCGGATTGAACTTGATTCTGTTTGGCTGATTCCATCAGCCAATCAGAAAATTCCTACCTTAATTCCGATTGGCTGATAGAATCCTATCAGCCACTCGGAATTCGAGGGACGCCATCTTGGATGACGTCCCTTAAAGGAACAGTCATTCGTCGTTCAGTCGTCGGTCCGGATGGATGTTCCGCGCTGGAGGTCTTCAGGATCCTGCCGCTTCGCTCCGGATGGAAGAAGATCGAAGATGCCGCTTGGAGAAGATGTTTGCCGGTCCGGATGTCCTCTTCTTGCCGGATAGGAGGAAGACTTTGGAGCCTCTTCTGGACCGGATTATGGATCGCCAACCCCCGCTTGGGTTGGATGAAGATCTTGGAGCCAGGACGGATCGGTGATACCTGGATGGTGAAGACAAGGTAGGAAGATCTTCAGGGGCTTAGTGTTAGGTTTATTTAAGGGGGGTTTGGGTTAGATTAGGGGTATGTGGGTGGTGGGTTGTAATGTTGGGGGGGGGGGTATTGTATGTTTTTTTTTACAGGCAAAAGAGCTGAAATTCTTGGGGCATGCCCCGCAAAGGGCCCTGTTCAGGGCTGGTAAGGTAAAAGAGCTTGTAACTTTTTTAATTTAGAATAGGGTAGGGAATTTTTTATTTTGGGGGGCTTTGTTATTTTATTAGGGGGCTTAGAGTAGGTGTAATTAGTTTAAAATTGTTGTAATATTTTTCTTATGTTTGTAAATATTTTTTTATTTTCTGTAACTTAGTTCTTTTTTATTTTTTGTACTTTAGCTAGTTTATGTAATTGTATTTATTTGTAGCAATTGTGTTTAATTAATTTATTGATAGTGTAGTGTTAGGTTAATTGTAGGTAATTGTATGTAGTTTATTTAATTATTTTATTGATAGGGTAGTGTTAGGTTTAATTATAACTTAGGTTAGGATTTATTTTACAGGTAAATTTGTTATTATTTTAACTAGGTAACTATTAAATAGTTCTTAACTATTTAATAGCTATTGTACCTGGTTAAAATAATTACAAAGTTGCCTGTAAAATAAATATTAATCCTAAAATAGCTATAATATAATTATAATTTATATTGTAGCTATATTAGGATTTATTTTACAGGTAAGTATTTAGCTTTAAATAGGAATAATTTATTTAATAAGAGTTAATTTATTTTGTTAGATAAATATTATATTTAACTTAGGGGGGTGTTAGTGTTAGGGTTAGACTTAGCTTTAGGGGTTAATCCATTTATTAGAATAGCGGTGAGCTCCGATCGGAAGATTAGGGGTTAATAATTGAAGTTAGGTGTCGGCGATGTTAGGGAGGGCAGATTAGGGGTTAATACTATTTATGATAGGGTTAGTGAGGCGGATTAGGGGTTAATAACTTTATTATAGTAGCGCTCAGGTCCGCTCGGCAGATTAGGGGTTAATAAGTGTAGGCAGGTGTCGGCGACGTTGTGGGGGGCAGGTTAGGGGTTAATAAATATAATATAGGGGTCGGCGGTGTTAGGGGTAGCAGATTAGGGGTACATAGGGATAACGTAGGTGGCGGCGGTTTACGGAGCGGCAGATTAGGGGTTTAAAAAAATATGCAGGGGTCAGCGATAGCGGGGGCGGCAGATTAGGGGTTAATAAGTGTAAGGCTAGGGGTGTTTAGACTCGGGGTACATGTTAGAGTGTTAGGTGCAGACGTAGGAAGTGTTTCCCCATAGCAAACAATGGGGCTGCGTTAGGAGCTGAACGCTGCTTTTTTGCAGGTGTTAGGTTTTTTTTCAGCTCAAACAGCCCCATTGTTTCCTATGGGGGAATCGTGCACGAGCACGTTTTTGAGGCCGGCCGCGTCCGTAAGCAACTCTGGTATCGAGAGTTGCTTTTGCGGTAAAAATGCTCTACGCTCCTTTTTTGGAGCCTAACGCAGCATTTGTTTGAACTCTCGATACCAGAGTTAATTTTATGGTGCGGCCAGAAAATAGCCCGCGGAGCGTTAACAGCCCTTTTACCGCCGAACTCCAAATCTAGGCCAGTGTGTGAATCAACTGCACAGTGTATATTAACCACAATATATAAATGTAATATATGCAAATGAATAAAAAGAAAAAAGTATATGGTTGATTATTGAAATTGTAACATTTATATTTTTTTAACAGCGTTTTTTTAAGCATTATATGTCAATTAACCCTGAAACATCCAGTATTTAATAATGTTTCAAATTAGACTTTGACATATTCAAATTACCTTTCGATGTATGCACTATATTTCCAATCTATAGTAACCTGTACGCACTATATTTCCAATCTATAGTAACCTGTACACAATATATTTCCAATCTGTAGTAGCCTGTCCAATTGGCTGTTCAATCATCCAATGACATGTGTTGTATGTATTTCAAAAGCCTTTTTATGAGGCCTGTTTTAAACTTATTTGTATCTTGCCTGAGGAACCGGCTACAGTATTAAGGCCGAGAAACGCGTTGCAATACTTATTGAAATTCTTTTATACTTAGACATACCACGGATGTGTCTTTTTTAGCTTTTAACTTATCTACAAAGTGTTCACTAAATGTTAACAATTTTTGCAATAAACCGCAACTTAAGGATCCATGAGCATAAGCTGTCTTTGAAGTTTGAGCTGGTAATGAGCACTGGAAGCCGCAAAAGACACTGGAGGTCACACACCATTTGTCGGCCTAAGCGAATTGTTTGCTGCAGATGCCTCTCACATTTCTCCACAGCCCACACGGAGATCGAGGATCCAGCGAGCTGACTGCTGTTAAAAGTCAGCCTGGCTGTTTGCACCTTTTTCGTTAAAGGTGCCTCTACACTTGTGAGTACCTGTTCACCCTTTTGTTCTACTGATCATCAATATTGCACCATGAGCTGATCTCTTTCTGCTTTCTATTTTTAGATCATACCTATGAAGTGGTCGGTGAGTGTATATACTGTATATACAGTATGTGTGTATATGTGTCTCTCTAGGCTGAAGAGGAGATGGGCAGGTATTATACACGGCAAGAAAAATAAGAAAAGGAGATACCCCAATAAGAAACAGAATCAGTCCAAGCAGGAGAATTTAACTGACTCTAATAAGAGAGTGAGCTTTACTGACTCGGAAAATGAGAATACAGATGAGGAGAGGTTTGCCTCAAGTTTTGAGGGAGCCTCTGGTGAGGAAGGGACCTCTGAGGGAGAAGAACAACACAGTAGTGCAGGACCTAGTCCTGCTTTAAGTAGTGCCAATAAGGGTATCCTAAAAAGCCATAATGTGCAAGGTGCTAGGCCAAAGACCAATAGCTCTACTGTATATATGGAACCTCAAATACACACAGGTCCAAAATCCAAAACATCCCATAATCAACAACCAAAGTATAATGTTAATATTTAGGTTTTTCACAGGGCCCCCAAACAATTTCAGGGAGGGGGGCAAGTAACAGTGGGGAACACAGACAAGGAGGGTGCAGATCCACCAAGGTACACAGTGAGGGGGGGGAAATGCAAAAACAAAAAATACCAATAAACATGGTTATAAATATTTCCACATATCGGTTGACAGACATGGAGACTAGGCTTTTGAATTATGGTTTAGGGTTTGTCCCCTTTAGGAAATGTAACCTTTTCCAAATAATACTAGATGTCAATAAATTGATCAGAGACCTGAATCTTAGAATTATTTTTTCAGGTAGTGCCCAATTAGAAAACACAGGAACAGGATCATCTAGTATAGGAGTTGAAGCAAACAGCAATTTGACTTTTAAAGACACTTGTGCCCTTGTCACCTTGGAGGAACTCCAAAATGATGGTAGGAAACTAGAAGCCCACTATGTTTCTAATATTAAGCCTAGGTTTAAAACCAAGTCAAATTTGTATCCTATTAAGGCTAGAGAAAAATCTTTAGAGGTATTCCACCGAAGGGTTGTAGAAGACCTTACAGACCTCTCCAAGTTGATTAAATCTAGTCTTACTAATCTAACAGTAAAAGAACGGGAAGCACTAGTAAATCTCCAAAAGAATGAGGAGATTATGATAAGACAATCAGACAAAGGGGGGAGTGTAGTTGTGAGGGACAGGGTTGACTATATTGAGGAGGCCCTTAGGCAACTTAGCGATGTTGAAACCTATCTTGCCTTGTCTAGGAACCCCACATGAACTTTCACTAGAGAATTGACCCACTTATTGGATTAGGTGGTGGAGGGGGGACTCATGGATCAGGATATGGCTAACCAACTTTTGGTTAGTGATCCGGTGACTCCCATCTTCCACCACCTCCCAAAGGTGTATAAAAAGCCTGTCCAATGTGAAGGGGAGACCCATTTTGGCTGGTATTGGGTCTTTGCTCGAACCCCTGTCTAAATGGGTAGATCACTATCTACAACCCATGGTACAACAACTCCCTATTTACATCAGGGATACTACTCATGCCTTACTGGAAATGGAGTCTGTGGTGTGGAAAAAGGAGTATAGTTGGTTAACAGTGGACGTTGTTTCACTGTACTCCTCCATACCACATACCCATGGTCTGACTGCCATAAGATATTTTTTGGAATTGTATACGAATTTGTCTTTGTGGCCTTGATCATCAGAATTGTCAGATTTTTATTGGAACATCATTTTTTTATGTTCCAGGGGTGCTACTACCTCCAGAGAAGTGGGACTGCTATGGGAGCTAAGTTTGCTCCCTCCTATGCTAACCTGTTTATGGGTTGTTGGTAGAGGTCCCATATCTATGGAGGTAGTACCGCCCCCACAGATCACATTGTCAGATATATCAGATTCATAGATGACCTGCTTATTGTATAGTCCTCTGATTTACACTCAGCTGGCGATTTTGTTGCCACACTTAATTGCAAAGAAGTGGGATTGCAATTTACTTTTGAATGACAGAAGGATAAGATCAACTTTCTGGATGTTTCCCTGTTTGGAGACGCTATAAGAGGTAAAACAATTTCTGCTTTAAATATGAAGCCCATTTCAGGTAATAGCTTACTACATGCCCGTAGCTGCCATCCAAAACATGTTTTCAAGGGCATAGCTAAAAGCCAGTTTTTGCATTCCAAACTCAATTGTACTCTGGATGGTGTTTTCCAAATAGAGAGCAGAAATCTAACGGATAGGATGATGAAGAGAGGTTATCCTAAACAGGTTATTAACAAAGCTTTTTTTTTTAACCCAGGGCACAAATACAGAGACCTTACTTAAGGGGAATTATGTGCCAAAAGTGAAAGATATGTCCCAAAACCAACAAAAACCTAAATGTATCACCTCCTATTGGAACCAGTATGAAGAAGTATGCCAAGTAGTAAAAAGAAATGTACAAATCCTGATGGGTGATAAAAGTCTGAGAAAAACGGTCAAAAAAGGCTGTATGTTTGTTCCTAAATGGAACGTTACCCTTGGCAATATCCTTGCCCCTACTATGTTGAAAACAGAAACAAGTTCAGCTAGATCGTGGATGCACTTTCATTGGTCATACAAATGTGGTAGTAGGATATGCACATCTTGTGATTATATTAACATATCTACCTCCTTCAGATCTCATATCACAGGACAAGCGTTTTTAACTAAGGGGTGCATGAACTGCAAAAGTGTCTTTGTTTTCTACCTAGTCGAGTGTACTTCATGCCAAAAACAATACACAAGAGAGGTTGGCACACGCATCAGAGAGCACTTGTCTTATATCTCTGGTGAATGTGTTTGTCCTGCCCTCTCCAAACATTTTATTTATAAACATCATACAAATGTAAATACCTTTAGGTGGCCAGCAATAAGGCAGGTTAGGAAACCACCATGGGCGGAAGTTACAAGTTTCCCATACTCTGCAGACAGAAGACTTACTGGATCTTCAAATTACAGAATTTGTTGCCACAAGGCTTGAAATCTGAATTTTGAGTCGAGGCTCTTTCTCTTCTGGTTAAATTTGAATACTTAATGTATGACCTAATGAGTATATGGATTCATTTTTTTGCATATTTTGTTAACGTATGTTTTGAGTATGCTTTAGGATTAATTCATTTTCTCTAGGTCACATTACCACTTAATAGGATGATTGAATACTACGCCTCTCGTCCTTGTACTGTATATATGTCTATACTCATGAAATATGAATTAATTTATGTAGACAAGTCATATAAGCATTTTCTAATTAATCATACATCTGCATGCTATGTGCCTTGTCTAAAAGAGGGGTAACCTTACTATTAGAGCATTAAATGCCACTACATAGCAGATCTTGACCTTAGGTAACATGAAATATATGATTATTTATATATATATATATAATTTTAAGAAGCTCTAAAATGGATTCATTTTGAAATGAATCATTCAATAGATGAGAGTTTAGGATATGACTCAATAGCATATATTTATGTATTGATAATCATATGACATCTTCCTAAATTAAGTACTATGTAAAGCCATATATTTTATGCTTATCATGATTGTCCATCATATTTTTAATATATTAGAAATATTATCTATTTGAAATATTTTTATGTATGCATATTCATTCATTTATTTCTTATTGTGAGTATATAATCAGAAAGTATAGGGTTAAATTCATGGCCACCTTGTTTTTAAACCAATCAGAAAGTGATACTTAAATAGGTGCTTCACATGACAGGTATTAGTCTATGATTATGGTCTGTTAGTTCGAAACCGGTCAGACTCTGTTCTGCCATGGAAGTTATCTACATATTTCCTGTATGCTTTTAACTGGAATAAAGTGATGTGAAGATTGTTAACCAGGCTTCATTTGGAACTGTTTATTTCTATTGCATTGTCTAGTGGATAGTGGGGGTCCTTAAACTGAAGCTTTTGCTTTTGGGATTGCTTACCATCCTCACTTCTTTCTTTAAAAGAACTGTTTAAGCTGCTGACGCCTTTGGACAAAGACCCAGGATCGGGTCCTGATTGGAGAAAGCAAGGTCACATGATGGTACGCAGCGTGCAATCGTCAGGAGTTTGCTGAGCAAAGGAATCTGTCTCTCACATTGACATCACGGCCAAGCTGCACATCTACAGATCGCAACCAGGAGCCCAAGTATGTTCCAATCCCGGGTGAGTGAAGAGTTGGATGCACAGGAGGACACTGTATTCAACACTATATGGGACCTGCTTTAACCTAACGCTGATTCCTGCTCCAAGCCCCCAGTTGTGGAATTGTTATGTTTCTTCGCTGTAGGCGAGTGATGGGCAGGTATTATACAGTCACTACAGTTAGATACAGCAGCAGTAACACCTTCAGCCGGTCTCAGTTACAGTCTGTCTATAGGCTGAAGAGGTGATGGGCAGGTATTATACAGTCACTACAGTTAGATACAGCAGCAGTAACTCCTTCAGCCGGTCTCAGTTACAGTCTGTCTATAGGCTGAAGAGGTGATGGGCAGGTATTATACAGTCACTACAGTTAGATACAGCAGCAGTAACACCTTCAGCCGGTCTCAGTTACAGTCTGTCTATAGGCTGAAGAGGTGATGGGCAGGTATTATACAGTCACTACAGTTAGATACAGCAGCAGTAACACCTTCAGCCGGTCTCAGTTACAGTCTGTCTATAGGCTGAAGAGGTGATGGGCAGGTATTATACAGTCACTACAGTTAGATACAGCAGCAGTAACACCTTCAGCCGGTCTCAGTTACAGTCTGTCTATAGGCTGAAGAGGTGATGGGCAGGTATTATACAGTCACTACAGTTAGATACAGCAGCAGTAACACCTTCAGCCGGTCTCAGTTACAGTCTGTCTATAGGCTGAAGAGGTGATGGGCAGGTATTATACAGTCACTACAGTTAGATACAGCAGCAGTAACTCCTTCAGCCGGTCTCAGTTACAGTCTGTATATAGGCTGAAGAGGTGATGAGCAGGTATTATACAATCTCTACAGTTAGATACTGTTACGGTTACCCTTAGTCTCGCTGAGAGATGGACCGCTTAGTAGCCTGGATCCCTATTGCTAAAGAGGGGAGAAGCTGCTTTCCATAGTATTCTATATGAGTCTCGCAAATATAGAATAATCTCCCTTAGCTGCAGTACAGCTAGGATACCCTTCTGCCCACAAAAACGAGTCAACGCTGCGATTGAGGGTCAAACAAGAACTCAGGACTGGGATGCCCAGCCTGCTTTTTTTATTAAGGTTACATGCACACAGGGCACTCCCAGGGGGAGGGGGGGGGAAGCACAAAATCCCCCATCACACATTTAGATAGAGAGCACTGTCCTTTGACAGGCCACAATAGGATTACAGTACTTAAGTGTTACGGTTACCCTTAGTCTCGCTGAGAGATGGACCGCTTAGTAGCCTGGATCCCTATTGCTAAAGAGGGGAGAAGCTGCTTTCCATAGTATTCTATATGAGTCTCGCAAATATAGAATAATCTCCCTTAGCTGCAGTACAGCTAGGATACCCTTCTGCCCACAAAAACGAGTCAACGCTGCGATTGAGGGTCAAACAAGAACTCAGGACTGGGATGCCCAGCCTGCTTTTTTTATTAAGGTTACATGCACACAGGGCACTCCCAGGGGGAGGGGGGGGGAAGCACAAAATCCCCCATCACACATTTAGATAGAGAGCACTGTCCTTTGACAGGCCACAATAGGATTACAGTACTTAAGTGTTACGGTTACCCTTAGTCTCGCTGAGAGATGGACCGCTTAGTAGCCTGGATCCCTATTGCTAAAGAGGGGAGAAGCTGCTTTCCATAGTATTCTATATGAGTCTCGCAAATATAGAATAATCTCCCTTAGCTGCAGTACCGCTAGGATACCCTTCTGCCCACAAAAACGAGTCAACGCTGCGATTGAGGGTCAAACAAGAACTCAGGACTGGGATGCCCAGCCTGCTTTTTATTAAGGTTACATGCACACAGGGCACTCCCAGGGGGAGAGGGGGGGAAGCACAAAATCCCCCATCACACATTTAGATAGAGAGCACTGTCCTTTGACAGGCCACAATAGGATTACAGTACTTAGATAACAAGTTTACAAGTTCATCTTATCAATTAGCAGTCTGGCTCCAGAGGTGATTAGACAATAGTTTCTAAAAGCTGAAAAAAAAGAGTTAACTCTTTATGAAATGATACTTGTTACGGTTTTCTGGGAGCCCTTCTTAGGCGCTGGCTTGCTGGTTCAGGCATTGCTGCTGGGAAATAAGCTCTTCACAACAAAATAACTAATGCTTCTGTAACAGTGCTCCCTTTCTGTGGAACACTCTGGCAGACACGGTCTGACCCCTTTTCGGGGCAGACTAAGGCTGTCCAGACCGCTGATTATGCGGGGCTGAGGTCGGTTTGTCTGGACAACCCGTCGGCGTTGCCATTCTGTTTCCCAGGTCTGTAAGTAATGGTGAAATTGAAGGGTTGCAACGATAAGCTCCAACGTAATAGCCTGCCGTTATCTCCAGAGACCCGGTTCAGCCACACCAACGGGTTATGGTCGGTGACCAGAGTGAACTCCTGACCATATAAATAGGGAGTCAATTTCTTTAATGCCCACACCAAAGCCAAACACTCCTTTTCGACCGCTGCATAGCTGACTTCGCGGGGCAGGAGCTTCCGGCTGATGTAGGCAACTGGATGCTCCCCTCCATCTTCGCCTACTTGGCTGAGGACGGCTCCCAGCCCGAACATGGAAGCATCTGTATGGACGATAAAACGTTTGTTAAGGGCTGGGGCCGCCAAGACAGGAGCGTTAATTAGAGCATTTTTGAGAGCCTGGAAAGCCGTTTCACAGTGGGGAGACCACAGGACCTGTCGAGGTAAGTTCTTCTTGGTCAAGTCAGTCAGGGGTTTGGCAAGTGTGCTGTAGTCTGGTACGAACCGTCTATAGTACCCTGCCGTGCCCAGGAAGGCTAGGACCTGAGTCTTAGTGATGGGGGTGGGCCAATTGGCGACAGCTTCTATTTTGGCCGGCTCTGGTCGCTGCTTTCCACACCCCACCCGGTGACCCAGGTACTGTACCTCGGCCATCCCAAAGTGGCATTTTTCTGGCTTCAGAGTCAGGCCAGCAGCCCGGATCTGATCCAGAACCATTCCCACATGAGCTAAGTGGTCCTCCCAGGACTCACTGTGGATCGCTATGTCGTCCAGGTAGGCGCAAGCAAAACTCTGGAAGCCATCCAGGAGCCTATCCACCAAGCGCTGGAATGTAGCTGGGGCATTCTTCATCCCAAACGGCATTACCCTAAACTGATATAAGCCGAATGGGGTGACGAATGCCGACTTGGGGATAGCCTCCGGGGCCAGGGGAATCTGCCAGTAACCTTTGCAGAGGTCAATAGTGGTCAGGTAATTTCCCCTGGCTATACGATCGAGTAGCTCGTCTACCCTGGGCATAGGGTAAGCGTCCGTCACGGTATTTTCATTGAGCCTCCGATAGTCTACGCAGAACCGGGTGGTCCCATCTTTCTTGGGCACCAAGACAACTGGGGAGGCCCAGGGACTATCGGAGGGCTCAATTACCCTGAGCTGGAGCATCTCATCGATCTCCTTCTTCATTCCTGTCCTAACTGCTTCGGGGATTCGGTACGGAGCCTGGCGCAAGGGAGCTTGTCCCGGAGTATCTACCTGGTGGGTGGTTAAAGTAGTGTACCCTGGCTTCGGGGAGAAGGTGAGGTGTTTAGACTGGAGGAGTTGGTTGAGCTGCTCCCTTTCAGTGGGGCTAAGTCGGTCCCCTATCTGAACCTGCGCCACTATACCTGTGGGGAGGCTCTTTTCTAATAGGTCTGGAATGGGTAAACTGTCGGGGTCTTCCTGAGGGGAACAACATACGGCCGTCACGTTCTCTGGCCGCTCAAAATATTCCTTGAGCATGTTTACATGGAATGTCTTTCTAAGATTGTTGTCGTGGCAGCTAGCTATCACATAAGTGGTGTCTCCCCTTTTCTCTACGATCTGGTAGGGACCCTGCCAGGACGCCTGCAATTTGTCTGTCTTCACCGGCTTAAGTACTAACACCTTTTGTCCTATGGTGAAGATTCTCTTTCTGGCCCCCCGATCGTACCATACTTTCTGTCTTCTCTGGGCCAACTGGAGATTAGCCCGCACGGATTTGGCTAATTGCTCCATTCGGTCCCTGAGTTCCAGCACGTATGGCACAATGGGGACACCGTCAGCCTCCATCTCTCCCTCCCAGTGCTCCCGGATCAGGTTTAGGGGTCCCCGTACCTTTCTTCCGTAGAGCAACTCGAAGGGAGAGAACCCTGTCGTTTCCTGGGGCACCTCCCGATAAGCAAATAGGAGGTGCGGCAGGAAGCGTTCCCAGTCTCGGTATTCCTGAGTGAACGTCTTGAGCATTTGCTTGAGGGTCCCATTGAACCTCTCACACAGCCCGTTCGTCTGGGGGTGGTATGGGGAGCTCAGGAGGGACTTAATTTTGCAAACCTGCCAGAGTTGTTGGGTCAATTCAGCCGTAAATTGGGTGCCTCGGTCGGATAGGATTTCTTTTGGAAATCCTACCCGGGAGAACACCTGTACTAGTGCATTCGCTACCGTATCCGCTTGTATGTTGGATAGGGCGACAGCCTCTGGGTACCTGGTAGCGTAGTCCACTACGGTAAGAATGTATCGCTTACCGGAGGGACTAGGGGTAGCCAGTGGTCCCACTAGGTCAATAGCAACCCGGCTGAAGGGTTCCTCTACAATGGGCATATTTACTAGCTGGGCTTTAGGGTGATCGCCTCGCCTTCCTACTCGTTGACACACATCGCAGGTGTTACAGTAAGTTCTAACGTCAGCGTGCACCCCTGGCCAAAAGAACGTGTGAGTAATGCGGTGTAGGGTACGGGTAACGGCTAGGTGGCCTGCTAAGGGGATGTCGTGGCCTATTTTGAGGATTTCTTGACGGTATTTGTGGGGCACTACCAGCTGTCGCCTACGCTGTCCCCTTTTCTCTGTCCAGCGGTATAGTTTCCCTTTTTCCCATAAGAATGTTTCGTTATCTGCCCCGCCCCCTCCGGTCTCTGCTCGTTCCCGGTACTTTTGTAAGGTCGGGTCAGTCTTAGACTCTGCCTCGAAAGCATCTGGGGTGTCCCAGGGTATGGGGCCTAACCTGTCAGGCAAGGTCGGGGTAGGTCTTACCTGTGTCTCCCGCACTGGTGAGAGCTCTCGCTCCGTCCGGGCTTGGGCCCGTGTAGTCACTGGGTCCGCCTCGTTGTTGCATACTGGAGCATAGGCAGAAGTCATGGGGCCCAAATCGTTGCCCAGTAGTACTTCGGCAGGTAAATTATCCATTAGGCCCACGTTCACAGCCCCCTTTCCCGCTCCCCAATCAAGATGCACTTTAGCTGTTTGAATTTTGTACACATCCCCCCCCGCCACTCTAACGGCCACAGTCTGTCCGGATCGCTTGTGCTCTGGCACCAAATGACTCTGTACCAGCGTGATAGTAGCCCCTGTGTCTCGCAATCCCTCGGTAGATCGCCCCTCGAGCCATACCCTCTGCCGATGGTGCTGGCGGTTATCTGAGGCAGCATATACAGGGTCTGCCTCGTGAAGCGGCCCCACATATCCCTCCATAGGGGCCTCTTGGTTAACACAGAGGGCCCGGGCCGGACGATAGGACCCAGAGGGGTAATTGTAATTCCTGGGTGTCTGGTGCGTATTAAGGGGGCAGCTAGCCATGAAATGCCCTGGTTGCTTGCATCGGTGGCAAGTCGGTCTGGGACGCTCAGAGCTGTTATTGGGTGGTCCTGAGTGTCGGACGGGCCTTGTGGGCACCGGGGCTCGGAATTCAGTACGAGGGGGTGCACGGTAAACCTCTCTGGGTTCGACCCGTGCTGGAGCTCGGTAGTTCATGGGTTCGTGAAGACGGGAGTCATAATGTTCATCGGCCAATTTGGCTGCTTCTTCTAAGGTAGAAGGCCGCCTGTCTCGCAGCCATTCCTTCCCTTGCTGTTCCATGCCATTATAAAAATGTTCTAAGAGAAACAATTGTAAAATTTCCTCCCCAGTCACCGCTTTACTTCCGCTCAGCCAGTGATTTGCCGCTCTCCGCATTCGGTTAGCCCATTCCATATGGGTATCGTTAGGCTTCTTTTCCGTGCCCCGAAACTGTCGGCGATACGTGTCCGGAGTTACAGCGTACCGTCGCAACATTGTCTCCTTAACTAGCTCATACTGTGTCACTTCCTCAGCACCCAGAGTACGAAAGGCTTCCAGGGCTCGCCCGGATAGTTTCCCAGACAATATCGTGGGCCACTCTCTGTTGGGAATCTGGTGCAGGGCACATTGCCTTTCGAAGTCCGCCAAATATTCATCAATCCCTGTCTCGCTCTCTAGGAAGGGTCGAAATGCCGCATAGGGTATCTTGGGCCTCCCAGCATTTTCGACAGGGATGATTACCTGCGGGGCTTCAGCATTGCGGTGTGCATTCGCTAGGTTGAGTTCGTGGGCTCGAGTCTCTCGTATATCCTCGTCCGCCTCTGCCATCAACTGCTGTACCAATTCCATGGAGGGGTTCGGCCCGTATAATGAGAGCCTTTCCCGAACAATCCTGGTTTTTTCGTCACTAATCGTGGTCGGTGTTTCCGCCATTGTGAAGCTCTGATCCAGTTCGGTCAATTCTGCGATCAGCTCTCTCCTCGGCCGGTTGCTGGCGTACCCCCCTCTGCTTTCAAGTAAATCCTTTTGGGTTGTACGCTTCAATTTTTCGTAAGCGCTCTCCATCCGTTCTGTACCTCTCCTAGGAAATCCAGGAAAATCCCGCCGCTGCCGCCAAATGTTACGGTTACCCTTAGTCTCGCTGAGAGATGGACCGCTTAGTAGCCTGGATCCCTATTGCTAAAGAGGGGAGAAGCTGCTTTCCATAGTATTCTATATGAGTCTCGCAAATATAGAATAATCTCCCTTAGCTGCAGTACCGCTAGGATACCCTTCTGCCCACAAAAACGAGTCAACGCTGCGATTGAGGGTCAAACAAGAACTCAGGACTGGGATGCCCAGCCTGCTTTTTATTAAGGTTACATGCACACAGGGCACTCCCAGGGGGAGAGGGGGGGAAGCACAAAATCCCCCATCACACATTTAGATAGAGAGCACTGTCCTTTGACAGGCCACAATAGGATTACAGTACTTAAGATAACAAGTTTACAAGTTCATCTTATCAATTAGCAGTCTGGCTCCAGAGGTGATTAGACAATAGTTTCTAAAAGCTGAAAAAAAAGAGTTAACTCTTTATGAAATGATACTTGTTACGGTTTTCTGGGAGCCCTTCTTAGGCGCTGGCTTGCTGGTTCAGGCATTGCTGCTGGGAAATAAGCTCTTCACAACAAAATAACTAATGCTTCTGTAACATTAAGATAACAAGTTTACAAGTTCATCTTATCAATTAGCAGTCTGTCTCCAGAGGTGATTAGACAATGGGATTTGTTATCACTAAACTTAGAGCTGAGGCCAGCAAACGTGTATTTAGGCAATAGTTTCTAAAAGCTGAAAAAAAAGAGTTAACTCTTTATGAAATGATACTTGTTACGGTTTTCTTGGAGCCCTTCTTAGGCGCTGGCTTGCTGGTTCAGGCATTGCTGCTGGGAAATAAGCTCTTCACAACAAAATAACTAATGCTTCTGTAACAGTGTTCCCTTTCTGTGGAACACTCTGGCAGACACGGTCTGACCCCTTTTCGGGGCAGACTAAGGCTGTCCAGACCGCTGGTTATGCGGGGCTGAGGTCGGTTTGTCTGGACAACCCGTCGGCGTTGCCATTCTGTTTCCCAGGTCTGTAAGTAATGGTGAAATTGAAGGGTTGCAACGATAAGCTCCAACGTAATAGCCTGCCGTTATCTCCAGAGACCCGGTTCAGCCACACCAACGGGTTATGGTCGGTGACCAGAGTGAACTCCTGCCCATATAAATAGGGAGTCAATTTCTTTAATGCCCACACCAAAGCCAAACACTCCTTTTCGACCGCTGCATAGCTGACTTCGCGGGGCAGGAGCTTCCGGCTGATGTAGGCAACTGGATGCTCCCCTCCATCTTCACCTACTTGGCTGAGGACGGCTCCCAGCCCGAACATGGAAGCATCTGTATGGACGATAAAACGTTTGTTAAGGGCTGGGGCCGCCAAGAGAGGAGCGTTAATTAGAGCATTTTTGAGAGCCTGGAAAGCCGTTTCACAGTGGGGAGACCACAGGACCTGTCGAGGTAAGTTCTTCTTGGTCAAGTCAGTCAGGGGTTTGGCAAGTGTGCTGTAGTCTGGTACGAACCGTCTATAGTACCCTGCCGTGCCCAGGAAGGCTAGGACCTGAGTCTTAGTGATGGGGGTGGGCCAATTGGCGACAGCTTCTATTTTGGCCGGCTCTGGTCGCTGCTTTCCACACCCCACCCGGTGACCCAGGTACTGTACCTCGGCCATCCCAAAGTGGCATTTTTCTGGCTTCAGAGTTAGGCCAGCAGCCCGGATCTGATCCAGAACCATTCCCACATGAGCTAAGTGGTCCTCCCAGGACTCACTGTGGATCGCTATGTCGTCCAGGTAGGCGCAAGCAAAACTCTGGAAGCCATCCAGGAGCCTATCCACCAAGCGCTGGAATGTAGCTGGGGCATTCTTCATCCCAAACGGCATTACCCTAAACTGATATAAGCTGAATGGGGTGACGAATGCCGACTTGGGGATAGCCTCCGGGGCCAGGGGAATCTGCCAGTAACCTTTGCAGAGGTCAATAGTGGTCAGGTAATTTCCCCTGGCTATACGATCGAGTAGCTCGTCTACCCTGGGCACAGGGTAAGCGTCCGTCACGGTATTTTCATTGAGCCTCCGATAGTCTACGCAGAACCGGGTGGTCCCATCTTTCTTGGGCACCAAGACAACTGGGGAGGCCCAGGGACTATCGGAGGGCTCAATTACCCTGAGCTGGAGCATCTCATCGATCTCCTTCTTCATTCCTGTCCTAACTGCTTCGGGGATTCGGTACGGAGCCTGGCGCAAGGGAGCTTGTCCCGGAGTATCTACCTGGTGGGTGGTTAAAGTAGTGTACCCTGGCTTCGGGGAGAAGGTGAGGTGTTTGGACTGGAGGAGTTGGTTGAGCTGCTCCCTTTCAGTGGGGCTAAGTCGGTCCCCTATCTGAACCTGCGCCACTATACCTGTGGGGAGGCTCTTTTCTAATAGGTCTGGAATGGGTAAACTGTCGGGATCTTCCTGAGGGGAACAACATACGGCCGTCACGTTCTCTGGTCGCTCAAAATATTCCTTTAGCATGTTTACATGGAATGTCTTTCTAAGATTGTTGTCGTGGCAGCTAGCTATCACATAAGTGGTGTCTCCCCTTTTCTCTACGATCTGGTAGGGACCCTGCCAGGACGCCTGCAATTTGTCTGTCTTCACCGGCTTAAGTACTAACACCTTTTGTCCTATGGTGAAGATTCTCTTTCGGGCCCCCCGATCGTACCATACTTTCTGTCTTCTCTGGGCCAACTGGAGATTAGCCCGCACGGATTTGGCTAATTGCTCCATTCGGTCCCTGAGTTCCAGCACGTATGGCACAATGGGGACACCGTCAGCCTCCATCTCTCCCTCCCAGTGCTCCCGGATCAGGTTTAGGGGTCCCTGTACCTTTCTTCCGTAGAGCAACTCGAAGGGAGAGAACCCTGTCGTTTCCTGAGGCACCTCCCGATAAGCAAATAGGAGGTGCGGCAGGAAGCGTTCCCAGTCTCGGTATTCCTGAGTGAACGTCTTGAGCATTTGCTTGAGGGTCCCATTGAACCTCTCACACAGCCCGTTCGTCTGGGGGTGGTATGGGGAGCTCAGGAGGGACTTAATTTTGCAAACCTGCCAGAGTTGTTGGGTCAATTCAGCCGTAAATTGGGTGCCTCGGTCGGATAGGATTTCTTTTGGAAATCCTACCCGGGAGAACACCTGTACTAGTGCATTCGCTACCGTATCCGCTTGTATGTTGAATAGGGCGACAGCCTCTGGGTACCTGGTAGCGTAGTCCACTACGGTAAGAATGTAGCGCTTACCGGAGGGACTAGGGGTAGCCAGTGGTCCCACTAGGTCAATAGCAACCCGGCTGAAGGGTTCCTCTACAATGGGCATATTTACTAGCTGGGCTTTAGGGTGATCGCCTCGCCTTCCTACTCGTTGACACACATCGCAGGTGTTACAGTAAGTTCTAACGTCAGCGTGCACCCCTGGCCAAAAGAACGTGTGAGTAATGCGGTGTAGGGTACGGGTTACGGCTAGGTGGCCTGCTAAGGGGATGTCGTGGCCTATTTTGAGGATTTCTTGACGGTATTTGTGGGGCACTACCAGCTGTCGCCTACGCTGTCCCCTTTTCTCTGTCCAGCGGTATAGTTTCCCTTTTTCCCATAAGAATGTTTCGTTATCAGCCCCGCCCCCTCCGGTCTCTGCTCGTTCCCGGTACTTTTGTAAGGTCGGGTCAGTCTTAGACTCTGCCTCGAAAGCATCTGGGGTGTCCCAGGGTATGGGGCCTAACCTGTCAGGCAAGGTCGGGGTAGGTCTTACCTGTGTCTCCCGCACTGGTGAGAGCTCTCGCTCCGTCCGGGCTTGGGCCCGTGTAGTCACTGGGTCCGCCTCGTTGTTGCATACTGGAGCATAGGCAGAAGTCATGGGGCCCAAATCGTTGCCCAGTAGTACTTCGGCAGGTAAATTATCCATTAGGCCCACGTTCACAGCCCCCTTTCCCGCTCCCCAATCAAGATGCACTTTAGCTGTTGGAATTTTGTACACATCCCTCCCCCGCCACTCTAACGGCCACAGTCTGTCCGGATCGCTTGTGCTCTGGCACCAAATGACTCTGTACCAGCGTGATAGTAGCCCCTGTGTCTCGCAATCCCTCGGTAGATCGCCCCTCGAGCCATACCCTCTGCCGATGGTGCTGGCGGTTATCTGAGGCAGCATATACAGGGTCTGCCTCGTGAAGCGGCCCCACATATCCCTCCATAGGGGCCTCTTGGTTAACACAGAGGGCCCGGGCCGGACGATAGGACCCAGAGGGGTAATTGTAATTCCTGGGTGTCTGGTGCGTATTAAGGGGGCAGCTAGCCATGAAATGCCCTGGTTGCTTGCATCGGTGGCAAGTCGGTCTGGGACGCTCAGAGCTGTTATTGGGTGGTCCTGAGTGTCGGACGGGCCCTGTGGGCACCGGGGCTCGGAATTCAGCACGAGGGGGTGCACGGTAAACCTCTCTGGGTTCGACCCGTGCTGGTGCTCGGTAGTTCATGGGTTCGTGAAGACGGGAGTCATAATGTTCATCGGCCAATTTGGCTGCTTCTTCTAAGGTAGAAGGCCGCCTGTCTCGCAGCCATTCCTTCCCTTGCTGTTCCATGCCATTATAAAAATGTTCTAAGAGAAACAATTGTAAAATTTCCTCCCCAGTCACCGCTTTACTTCCGCTCAGCCAGTGATTTGCCGCTCTCCGCATTCAGTGAGCCCATTCCATATGGGTATCGTTAGGCTTCTTTTCCGTGCCCCGAAACTGTCTGCGATACGTGTCCGGAGTTACAGCGTACCGTTGCAACAGTGTCTCCTTAACTAGCTCATACTGTGTCACTTCCTCAGCACAAAGAGTACGAAAGGCTTCCAGGGCTCGCCCGGATAGTTTCCCAGACAATATCGTGGGCCACTCTCTGTTGGGAATTTGGTGCAGGGCACATTGCCTTTCGAAGTCCGCCAAATATTCATCAATCCCTGTCTCGCTCTCTAGAAAGGGTCGAAATGCCGCATAGGGTATCTTGGGCCTCCCAGCATTTTCGACAGGGATGATTACCTGCGGGGCTTCAGCAGTGCGGTGTGCGTTCGCTAGGTTGAGTTCGTGGGCTCGAGTCTCTCGTATATCCTCGTCCGCCTCCGCCATCAACTGCTGTACCAATTCCATAGAGGGGTTCGGCCCGTATAATGAGAGCCTTTCCCGAACAATCCTGGTTTTTTCGTCACTAATCGTGGTCGGTGTTTCCGCCATTGTGAAGCTCTGATCCAGTTCGGTCAATTCTGCGATCAGCTCTCTCCTCGGCCGGTTGCTGGCGTACCCCCCTCTGCTTTCAAGTAAATCCTTTAGGGTTGTACGCTTCAATTTTTCGTAAGCGCTCTCCATCCGTTCTGTACCTCTCCTAGGAAATCCAGGAAAATCCCGCCGCTGCCGCCAAATGTTACGGTTACCCTTAGTCTCGCTGAGAGATGGACCGCTTAGTAGCCTGGATCCCTATTGCTAAAGAGGGGAGAAGCTGCTTTCCATAGTATTCTATATGAGTCTCGCAAATATAGAATAATCTCCCTTAGCTGCAGTACAGCTAGGATACCCTTCTGCCCACAAAAACGAGTCAACGCTGCGATTGAGGGTCAAACAAGAACTCAGGACTGGGATGCCCAGCCTGCTTTTTTTATTAAGGTTACATGCACACAGGGCACTCCCAGGGGGAGAGGGGGGAAGCACAAAATCCCCCATCACACATTTAGATAGAGAGCACTGTCCTTTGACAGGCCACAATAGGATTACAGTACTTAAGATAACAAGTTTACAAGTTCATCTTATCAATTAGCAGTCTGGCTCCAGAGGTGATTAGACAATGGGATTGGTTATCCCTAAACTTAGAGCTGAGGCCAGCAAATGTGTATTTAGGCAATAGTTTCTAAAAGCTGAAAAAAAAGAGTTAACTCTTTATGAAATGATACTTGTTACGGTTTTCTTGGAGCCCTTCTTAGGCGCTGGCTTGCTGGTTCAGGCATTGCTGCTGGGAAATAAGCTCTTCACAACAAAATAACTAATGCTTCTGTAACAGATACAGCAGCAGTAACTCCTTCAGCCGGTCTCAGTTACAGTCTGTCTAGGCTGAAGAGGTGATGGGCAGGTATTATACAGTCACTACAGTTAGATACAGCAGCAGTAACACCTTCAGCCGGCCTCAGTTACAGTCTGTATATAGGCTGAAGAGGTGATGGGCAGGTATTATACAGTCACTACAGTTAGATTCAGCAGCAGTAACACCTTCAGTAGGTCTCAGTTATAGTCTGTCTATAGGCTGAAGAGGTGATGGGCAGGTATTATACAGTCACTACAGTTAGATACAGCAGCAGTAACACCTTCAGTCGGTCTCAGTTACAGTCTGTCTATAGGCTGAAGAGGTGATGGGCAGGTATTATACAGTCACTACAGTTAGATACAGCAGCAGTAACACCTTCAGCCGGTCTCAGTTACAGTCTGTATATAGGCTGAAGAGGTGATGGGCAGGTATTATACAGTCACTACAGTTAGATTCAGCAGCAGTAACACCTTCAGCCGGTCTCAGTTACAGTTTGTCTATAGGCTGAAGAGGTGATGGGCAGGTATTATACAGTCACTACAGTTAGATACAGCAGCAGTAACACCTTCAGTCGGTCTCAGTTACAGTCTGTCTATAGGCTGAAGAGGTGATGGGCAGGTATTATACAGTCACTACAGTTAGATACAGCAGCAGTAACTCCTTCAGCCGGTCTCCGTTACAGTCTGTATATAGGCTGAAGAGGTGATGGGCAGGTATTATACAGTCACTACAGTTAGATACAGCAGCAGTAACACCTTCAGCCGGTCTCCGTTACAGTCTGTATATAGGCTGAAGAGGTGATGGGCAGGTATTATACAGTCACTACAGTTAGATACAGCAGCAGTAACACCTACAGTCGGTCTCAGTTACAGTTTGTCTATAGGCTGAAGAGGTGATGGGCAGGTATTATACAGTCACTACAGTTAGATACAGCAGCAGTAACACCTTCAGCCGGTCTCAGTTACAGTCTGTCTATAGGCTGAAGAGGTGATGGGCAGTTATTATACAGTCACTACAGTTAGATACAGCAGCAGTAACACCTTCAGCCGGTCTCAGTTACAGTCTGTCTATAGGCTGAAGAGGTGATGGGCAGGTATTATACAGTCACTACAGTTAGATTCAGCAGCAGTAACACCTACAGCCGGTCTCAGTTACAGTCTGTCTATAGGCTGAAGAGGTGATGCGCAGGTATTATACAGTCACTACAGTTAGATACAGCAGCAGTAACACCTACAGCCGGTCTCAGTTACAGTCTGTCTATAGGATGAAGGGGTGATGGGCAGGTATTATACAGTCACTACAGTTAGATACAGCAGCAGTAACACCTACAGCCGATCTCAGTTACAGTCTGTCTATAGGCTGAAGAGGTGATGGGCAGGTATTATACAGTCACTACAGATAGATACAGCAGCAGTAACACCTTCATCCGGTCTCAGTTACAGTCTGTCTATAGGCTGAAGAGGTGATGGGCAGGTATTATACAGTCACTACAGTTAGATACAGCAGCAGTAACACCATCAGTCGGTCTCAGTTACAGTCTGTCTATAGGCTGAAGAGGTGATGGGCAGTTATTATACAGTCACTACAGTTAGATACAGCAGCAGTAACTCCTTCAGCCGGTCTCAGTTACAGTCTGTCTATAGGCTGAAGAGGTGATGGGCAGGTATTATACAGTCACTACAGTTAGATACAGCAGCAGTAACTTCTTCAGCCGGTCTCAGTTACAGTCTGTCTATAGGCTGAAGAGGTGATGGGCAGGTATTATTCAGTCACTACAGTTAGATACAGCAGCAGTAACTCCTTCAGTCGGTCTCAGTTACAGTCTGTCTATAGGCTGAAGAGGTGATGGGCAGGTATTATACAGTCACTACAGTTAGATACAGCAGCAGTAACACCTACAGCCGGTCTCAGTTACAGTCTGTCTATAGGCTGAAGAGGTGATGGGCAGGTATTATACAGTCACTACAGTTAGATACAGCAGTAGTAACACCTACAGCCGGTCTCAGTTACAGTCTGTATATAGGCTGAAGAGGTGACGGGCAGGTATTATACAGTCACTACAGTTAGATACAGCAGCAGTAACTCCTTCAGCCGGTCTCAGTTACAGTCTGTCTATAGGCTGAAGAGGTGATGGGCAGGTATTATACAGTCACTACAGTTAGATACAGCAGCAGTAACTCCTTCAGTCGGTCTCAGTTACAGCAGCAGTAACACCATCAGTCGGTCACAGTTACAGTCTGTCTATAGGCTGAAGAGGTGATGGGCAGGTATTATACAGTCACTACAGTTAGATACAGCAGCAGTAACTCCTTCCGCCGGTCTCAGTTACAGTCTGTCTATAGGATGAAAGGGTGATGGGCAGGTATTATACAGTCACTACAGTTAGATACAGCAGCAGTAACTCCTTCAGCCGGTCTCAGTTACAGTCTGTATATAGGCTGAAGAGGTGATGGGCAGGTATTATACAGTCACTAAAGTTAGATAAAGCGCAGTAACTCCTTAAGCCGGTCTCAGTTACAGTCTGTCTATAGGCTGAAGAGGTGATGGGCAGGTATTATACAGTCACTACAGTTAGATACAGCAGCAGTAACACCATCAGTCGGTCTCAGTTACAGTCTGTCTATAGGCTGAAGAGGTGATGGGCAGGTATTATACAGTCACTACAGTTAGATACAGCAGCAGTAACTCCTTCAGCCGGTCTCAGTTACAGTCTGTCTATAGGCTGAAGAGGTGATGGGCAGGTATTATACAGTCACTACAATTAGATACAGCAGCAGTAACACCTTCAGCCGGTCTCAGTTACAGTCTGTCTATAGGCTGAAGAGGTGATGGGCAGGTATTATACAGTCACTACAGTTAGATACAGCAGCAGTAACACCTTCAGTCGGTCTCAGTTACAGTCTGTATATAGGCTGAAGAGATGATGGGCAGGTATTATACAGTCACTACAGTTAGATACAGCAGCAGTAACACCTTCAGCCGGTCTCAGTTACAGTCTGTCTATAGGCTGAAGAGGTGATGGGCAGGTATTATACAGTCACTACAGTTAGATACAGCAGCAGTAACTCCTTCAGTCGGTCTCAGTTACAGTCTGTCTATAGGCTGAAGAGGTGATGGGCAGGTATTATACAGTCACTACAATTAGATACAGCAGCAGTAACACCTTCAGCTGGTCTCAGTTACAGTCTGTCTATAGGCTGAAGAGGTGATGGGCAGGTATTATACAGTCACTACAGTTAGATACAGCAGCAGTAACACCTTCAGCCGGTCTCAGTTACAGTCTGTCTATAGGCTGAAGAGGTGATGGGCAGGTATTATACAGTCACTACAGTTAGATACAGCAGCAGTAACACCTTCAGCCGGTCTCAGTTACAGTCTGTCTATAGGCTGAAGAGGTGATGGGCAGGTATTATACAGTCACTACAGTTAGATACAGCAGCAGTAACTCCTTCAGCCGGTCTCAGTTACAGTCTGTATATAGGCTGAAGAGGTGATGGGCAGGTATTATACAGTCACTAAAGTTAGATAAAGCGCAGTAACTCCTTCAGTCGGTCTCAGTTACAGTCTGTCTATAGGCTGAAGAGGTGATGGGCAGGTATTATACAGTCACTACAGTTAGATACAGCAGCAGTAACTCATTCAGTCGGTCTCAGTTACAGTCTGTCTATAGGCTGAAGAGGTGATGGGCAGGTATTATACAGTCACTACAGTTAGATACAGCAGCAGTAACTCCTTCAGTCGGTCTCAGTTACAGTCTGTCTATAGGCTGAAGAGGTGATGGGCAGGTATTATACATTCACTACAATTAGATACAGCAGCAGTAACACCTTCAGCCGGTCTCAGTTACAGTCTGTCTATAGGATGAAGGGGTGATGGGCAGGTATTATACAGTCACTACAGTTAGATACAGCAGCAGTAACTCCTTCAGCCGGTCTCAGTTACAGCAGCAGTAACACCATCAGTCGGTCACAGTTACAGTCTGTCTATAGGCTGAAGAGGTGATGGGCAGGTATTATACAGTCACTACAGTTAGATACAGCAGCAGTAACTCCTTCAGCCGGTCTCAGTTACAGTCTGTCTATAGGATGAAAGGGTGATGGGCAGGTATTATACAGTCACTACAGTTAGATACAGCAGCAGTAACTCCTTCAGCCGGTCTCAGTTACAGTCTGTATATAGGCTGAAGAGGTGATGGGCAGGTATTATACAGTCACTAAAGTTAGATAAAGCGCAGTAACTCCTTCAGCCGGTCTCAGTTACAGTCTGTCTATAGGCTGAAGAGGTGATGGGCAGGTATTATACAGTCACTACAGTTAGATACAGCAGAAGTAACTCCTTCAGCCAGTCTCAGTTACAGTCTGTCTATAGGCTGAAGAGGTGATGGGCAGGTATTATACAGTCACTACAGTTAGATACAGCAGCAGTAACACCTACAGCCGGTCTCAGTTACAGTCTGTGTATAGGCTGAAGAGGTGATGGGCAGGTATTATACAGTCACTACAGTTAGATACAGCAGCAGTAACTCCTTCAGCCGGTCTCAGTTACAGTCTGTCTATAGGCTGAAGAGGTGATGGGCAGGTATTATACAGTCACTACAGTTAGATACAGCAGCAGTAACTCCTTCAGCCGGTCTCAGTTACAGTCTGTCTATAGGCTGAAGAGGTGATGGGCAGGTATTATACAGTCACTACAGTTAGATACAGCAGCAGTAACTCCTTCAGCCGGTCTCAATTACAGTCTGTCTATAGGCTGAAGAGGTGATGGGCAGGTATTATACAGTCACTACAGTTAGATACAGCAGCAGTAACACCTTCAGCCGGTCTCAGTTACAGTCTGTCTATAGGCTGAAGAGGTGATGGGCAGGTATTATACAGTCACTAAAGTTAGATACAGCAGCAGTAACTCCTTCAGCCGGTCTCAGTTACAGTCTGTCTATAGGCTGAAGAGGTGATGGGCAGGTATTATACAGTCACTACAGTTAGATACAGCAGCAGTAACACCATCAGCCGGTCTCAGTTACAGTCTGTCTATAGGCTGAAGAGGTGATGGGCAGGTATTATACAGTCACTAAAGTTAGATACAGCAGCAGTAACTCCTTCAGCCGGTCTCAGTTACAGTCTGTCTATAGGCTGAAGAGGTGATGGGCAGGTATTATACAGTCACTACAGTTAGATACAGCAGCAGTAACACCTTCAGCCGGTCTCAGTTACAGTCTGTCTATAGGCTGAAGAGGTGATGGGCAGGTATTATACAGTCACTACAGTTAGATACAGCAGCAGTAACTCCTTCAGCCGGTCTCAGTTACAGTCTGTCTATAGGCTGAAGAGGTGATGGGCAGGTATTATACAGTCACTACAGTTAGATACAGCAGCAGTAACTCCTTCAGTCGGTCTCAGTTACAGTCTGTCTATAGGCTGAAGAGGTGATGGGCAGGTATTATACAGTCACTACAGTTAGATACAGCAGCAGTAACACCTTCAGCCGGTCTCAGTTACAGTCTGTCTATAGGCTGAAGAGATGATGGGCAGGTATTATACAGTCACTACAGTTAGATACAGCAGCAGTAACACCTTCAGCTGGTCTCAGTTACAATCTGTCTATAAGCTGAAGAGGTGATGGGCAGGTATTATACAGTCACTACAGTTAGATACAGCAGCAGTAACACCTTCAGTCGGTCTCAGTTACAGTCTGTCTATAGGCTGAAGAGGTGATGGGCAGGTATTATACAGTCACTACAGTTAGATACAGCAGCAGTAACACCTACAGCCGGTCTCAGTTACAGTCTGTCTATAGGCTGAAGAGGTGATGGGCAGGTATTATACAGTCACTACAGTTAGATACAGCAGCAGTAACACCTTCAGTCGGTCTCAGTTACAGTCTGTCTATAGGCTGAAGAGGTGATGGGCAGGTATTATACAGTCACTACAGTTAGATACAGCAGCAGTAACTCCTTCAGCCAGTCTCAGTTACAGTCTGTCTATAGGCTGAAGAGGTGATGGGCAGGTATTATACAGTCACTACAGTTAGATACAGCAGCAGTAACACCTTCAGCCGGTCTCAGTTACAGTCTGTCTATAGGCTGAAGAGGTGATGGGCAGGTATTATACAGTCACTACAGTTAGATAGAGCAGCAGTAACTCCTTCAGCCGGTCTCAGTTACAATCTGTCTATAGGCTGAAGAGGTGATGGGCAGGTATTATACAGTCACTACAGTTAGATACAGCAGCAGTAACTCCTTCAGCCGGTCTCAGTTACAGTCTGTCTATAGGATGAAGAGGTGATGAGCAGGTATTATACAGTCACTACAGTTAGATACAGCAGCAGTAACTCATTCAGTCGGTCTCAGTTACAGTCTGTCTATAGGCTGAAGAGGTGATGGGCAGGTATTATACAGTAACTACAGTTAGATACAGCAGCAGTAACACCATCAGCCGGTCTCAGTTACAGTCTGTCTATAGGCTGAAGAGTTGATGGGCAGGTATTATACAGTCACTACAGTTAGATACAGCAGTAGTAACACCTTCAGCCGGTCTCAGTTACAGTCTGTCTATAGGCTGAAGAGGTGATGGGCAGGTATTATACAGTCACTACAATTAGATACAGCAGCAGTAACACCATCAGTCGGTCTCAGTTACAGTCTGTCTATAGGCTGAAGAGGTGATGGCAGGTATTATACAGTCACTACAGTTAGATACAGCAGCAGTAACTCCTTCAGCCGGTCTCAGTTACAGCAGCAGTAACACCATCAGTCGGTCACAGTTACAGTCTGTCTATAGGCTGAAGAGGTGATGGGCAGGTATTATACAGTCACTACAGTTAGATACAGCAGCAGTAACTCCTTCAGCCGGTCTCAGTTACAGTCTGTCTATAGGATGAAAGGGTGATGGGCAGGTATTATACAGTCACTACAGTTAGATACAGCAGCAGTAACTCCTTCAGCCGGTCTCAGTTACAGTCTGTCTATAGGCTGAAGAGGTGATGGGCAGGTATTATACAGTCACTAAAGTTAGATAAAGCGCAGTAACTCCTTCAGCCGGTCTCAGTTACAGTCTGTCTATAGGCTGAAGAGGTGATGGGCAGGTATTATACAGTCACTACAGTTAGATACAGCAGCAGTAACACCTTCAGCCGGTCTCAGTTACAGTCTGTCTATAGGCTGAAGAGGTGATGGGCAGGTATTATACAGTCACTACAGTTAGATACAGCAGCAGTAACTCATTCAGTCGGTCTCAGTTACAGTCTGTCTATAGGCTGAAGAGGTGATGGGCAGGTATTATACAGTAACTACAGTTAGATACAGCAGCAGTAACACCATCAGCCGGTCTCAGTTACAGTCTGTCTATAGGCTGAAGAGTTGATGGGCAGGTATTATACAGTCACTACAGTTAGATACAGCAGTAGTAACACCTTCAGCCGGTCTCAGTTACAGTCTGTCTATAGGCTGAAGAGGTGATGGGCAGGTATTATACAGTCACTACAATTAGATACAGCAGCAGTAACACCATCAGTCGGTCTCAGTTACAGTCTGTCTATAGGCTGAAGAGGTGATGGCAGGTATTATACAGTCACTACAGTTAGATACAGCAGCAGTAACTCCTTCAGCCGGTCTCAGTTACAGTCTGTCTATAGGCTGAAGAGGTGATGGGCAGGTATTATACAGTCGCTACAGTTAGATACAGCGGCAGTAACACCTTCAGCCGGTCTCAGTTACAGTCTTTCTATAGGATGAAGGGGTGATGGGCAGGTATTATACAGTCACTACAGTTAGATACAGCAGCAGTAACACCATCAGTCGGTCTCAGTTACAGTCTGTCTATAGGCTGAAGAGGTGATGGGCAGGTATTATACAGTCACTACAGTTAGATACAGCAGCAGTAACACCTTCAGTCGGTCTCAGTTACAGTCTGTCTATAGGCTGAAGAGGTGATGGGCAGGTATTATACAGTCACTACAGTTAGATACAGCAGCAGTAACTCCTTCAGCCGGTCTCAGTTACAGTCTGTCTATAGGCTGAAGAGGTGATGGGCAGGTATTATACAGTCACTACAGTTAGATACAGCAGCAGTAACTCCTTCAGCCGGTCTCAGTTACAGTCTGTCTATAGGCTGAAGAGGTGATGGGCAGGTATTATACAGTCACTACAGTTAGATACAGCAGCAGTAACTCCTTCAGCCGGTCTCAGTTACAGTCTGTCTATAGGCTGAAGAGGTGATGGGCAGGTATTATACAGTCACTACAGTTAGATACAGCAGCAGTAACACCTACAGCCGGTCTCAGTTACAGTCTGTATATAGGCTGAAGAGGTGACGGGCAGGTATTATACAGTCACTACAGTTAGATACAGCAGCAGTAACTCCTTCAGCCGGTCTCAGTTACAGTCTGTCTATAGGCTGAAGAGGTGATGAGCAGGTATTATACAGTCACTACAGTTAGATACAGCAGCAGTAACTCCTTCAGCCGGTCTCAGTTACAGTCTGTCTATAGGATGAAGAGGTAATGGGCAGGTATTATACAGTCACTACAGTTAGATACAGCAGCAGTAACACCTTCAGCCGGCCTCAGTTACAGTCTGTCTATAGGCTGAAGAGGTGATGGGCAGGTATTATACAGTCACTACAGTTAGATACAGCAGCAGTAACTCCTTCAGCCGGTCTCAGTTACAGTCTGTCTATAGGATGAAGAGGTGATGGGCAGGTATTATACAGTCACTACAGTTAGATACAGCAGCAGTAACTCCTTCAGCCGGTCTCAGTTACAGTCTGTCTATAGGCTGAAGAGGTGATGAGCAGGTATTATACAGTCACTACAGTTAGATACAGCAGCAGTAACTTCTTCAGCCGGTCTCAGTTACAGTCTGTCTATAGGCTGAAGAGGTGATGGGCAGGTATTATACAGTCACTACAGTTAGATACAGCAGCAGTAACACCTTCAGCCGGTCTCAGTTACAGCCTGTCTATAGGCTGAAGAGGTGATGGGCAGGTATTATACAGTCACTACAGTTAGATACAGCAGCAGTAACACCTTCAGCCGGTCTCAGTTACAGTCTGTCTATAGGATGAAGAGGTGATGGGCAGGTATTATACAGTCACTACAGTTAGATACAGCAGCAGTAACACCTTCAGCCGGTCTCCGTTACAGTCTGTATATAGGCTGAAGAGGTGATGGGCAGGTATTATACAGTCACTAAAGTTAGATACAGCAGCAGTAACTCCTTCAGCCGGTCTCAGTTACAGTCTGTCTATAGGCTGAAGGGGTGATGGGCAGGTATTATACAGTCACTACAGTTAGATACAGCAGCAGTAACTCCTTCAGCCGGTCTCAGTTACAGTCTGTCTATAGGCTGAAGAGGTGATGGGCAGGTATTATACAGTCACTACAGTTAGATACAGCAGCAGTAACACCTTCAGTCGGTCTCAGTTACAGTCTGTCTATAGGCTGAAGAGGTGATGGGCAGGTATTATACAGTCACTACAGTTAGATACAGCAGCAGTAACACCTTCAGCCGGTCTCAGTTACAGTCTGTCTATAGGCTGAAGAGGTGATGAGCAGGTATTATACAGTCACTACAGTTTGATACAGCAGCAGTAACACCTTCAGCCAGTCTCAGTTACAGTCTGTCTATAGGCTGAAGAGGTGATGGGCAGGTATTATACAGTCACTACAGTTAGATACAGCAGCAGTAACTCATTCAGTCGGTCTCAGTTACAGTCTGTCTATAGGCTGAAGAGGTGATGGGCAGGTATTATACAGTCACTACAGTTAGATACAGCAGCAGTAACACCTACAGCCGTTCTCAGTTACAGTCTGTCTATAGGCTGAAGAGGTGATGGGCAGGTATTATACAGTCACTACAGTTAGATACAGCAGCAGTAACTCCTTCAGCCGGTCTCAGTTACAGTCTGTCTATAGGCTGAAGAGGTAATGGGCAGGTATTATACAGTCACTACAGTTAGATACAGCAGCAGTAACTCCTTCAGCCGGTCTCAGTTACAGTCTGTCTATAGGCTGAAGAGGTGATGGGCAGGTATTATACAGTCACTACAGTTAGATTCAGCAGCAGTAACACCTTCAGCCAGTCTCAGTTACAGTCTGTCTATAGGATGAAGAGGTGATGGGCAGGTATTATACAATCACTACAGTTAGATACAGCAGCAGTAACTCATTCAGCCGGTCTCAGTTACAGTCTGTCTATAGGCTGAAGAGGTGATGGGCAGGTATTATACAATCACTACAGTTAGATACAGCAGCAGTAACACCTTCAGCCAGTCTCAGTTACAGTCTGTCTATAGGCTGAAGAGGTGATGGGCAGGTATTATACAGTCACTACAGTTAGATACAGCAGCAGTAACACCTTCAGTCGGTCTCAGTTACAGTCTGTCTATAGGCTGAAGAGGTGATGGGCAGGTATTATACAATCACTACAGTTAGATACAGCAGCAGTAACACCATCAGTCGGTCTCAGTTACAGTCTGTCTATAGGCTGAAGAGGTGATGGGCAGGTATTATACAATCACTACAGTTAGATACAGCAGCAGTAACTCCTTCAGCTGGTCTCAGTTACAGTCTGTCTATAGGCTGAAGAGGTGATGGGCAGGTATTATACAGTCACTACAGTTAGATACAGCAGCAGTAACTCCTTCAGTCGGTCTCAGTTACAGCAGCAGTAACACCATCAGTCGGTCACAGTTACAGTCTGTCTATAGGCTGAAGAGGTGATGGGCAGGTATTATACAGTCACTACAGTTAGATACAGCAGCAGTAACTCCTTCAGTCGGTCTCAGTTACAGTCTGTCTATAGGCTGAAGAGGTGATGGGCAGGTATTATACAGTCACTACAGTTAGATACAGCGGCAGTAACTCCTTCAGTCAGTCTCAGTTACAGCAGCAGTAACACCTTCAGCCGGTCTCAGTTACAGTCTGTCTATAGGATGAAGAGGTGATGGGCAGGTATTATACAGTCACTACAGTTAGATACAGCAGCAGTAACACCTTCAGCCGGTCTCAGTTACAGTCTGTCTATAGCCTGAAGAGGTGATGGGCAGGTATTATACAGTCACTACAGTTAGATACAGCAGCAGTAACACCTTCAGCTGGTCTCAGTTACAGTCTGTCTATAGGCTGAAGAGGTGACGGGCAGGTATTATACAGTCACTACAGTTAGATACAGGAGCAGTAACACCTTCAGCCGGTCTCAGTTACAGTCTGTCTATAGGCTGAAGAGGTGATGGGCAGGTATTATACAGTCACTACAGTTAGATACAGCAGCAGTAACTCCTTCAGTCGGTCTCAGTTACAGTCTGTCTATAGGCTGAAGAGGTGATGGGCAGGTATTATACAGTCACTACAGTTAGATACAGCAGCAGTAACACCTTCAGCCGGTCTCAGTTACAGTCTGTCTATAGGATGAAAGGGTGATGGGCAGGTATTATACAGTCACTACAGTTAGATACAGCAGCAGTAACACCTTCAGCTGGTCTCAGTTACAGTCTGTCTATAGGCTGAAGAGGTGATGGGCAGGTATTATACAGTCACTACAGTTAGATACAGCAGCAGTAACACCTTCAGCTGGTCTCAGTTACAGTCTGTCTATAGGCTGAAGAGGTGATGGGCAGGTATTATACAGTCACTACAGTTAGATACAGCAGCAGTAACACCTACAGCCGGTCTCAGTTACAGTCTGTATATAGGCTGAAGAGGTGACGGACAGGTATTATACAGTCACTACAGTTAGATACAGCAGCAGTAACACCTTCAGCTGGTCTCAGTTACAGTCTGTCTATAGGCTGAAGAGGTGACGGGCAGGTATTATACAGTCACTACAGTTAGATACAGCAGCAGTAACACCTTCAGCCGGTCTCAGTTACAGTCTGTCTATAGGATGAAAGGGTGATGGGCAGGTATTATACAGTCACTAGAGTTAGATACAGCAGCATTAACTCATTCAGCGGGTCTCAGTTACAGTCTGTCTATAGGCTGAAGAGGTGATGGGCAGGTATTATACAGTCACTACAGTTAGATACAGCAGCAGTAACTCCTTCAGCCGGTCTCAGTTACAGTCTGTCTATAGGCTGAAGAGGTGATGGGCAGGTATTATACAGTCACTAAAGTTAGATAAAGCGCAGTAACTCCTTCAGCCGTTCTCAGTTACAGTCTGTCTATAGGCTGAAGAGGTGATGGGCAGGTATTATACAGTCACTAAAGTTAGATAAAGCGCAGTAACTCCTTCAGTCGGTCTCAGTTACAGTCTGTCTATAGGCTGAAGAGGTGATGGGCAGGTATTATACAGTCACTACAGTTAGATACAGCACCGGTAACACCTTCAGCCGGTCTCAGTTACAGTCTGTCTATAGGCTGAAGAGGTGATGGGCAGGTATTATACAGTCACTACAGTTAGATACAGCAGCAGTAACTCCTTCAGCCGGTCTCAGTTACAGTCTGTCTATAGGCTGAAGAGGTGATGGGCAGGTATTATACAGTCACTACAGTTAGATACAGCAGCAGTAACTCCTTCAGCCAGTCTCAGTTACAGTCTGTCTATAGGCTGAAGAGGTGATGGGCAGGTATTATACAGTCACTACAGTTAGATACAGCAGCAGTAACACCTTCAGCCGGTCTCAGTTACAGTCTGTCTATAGGCTGAAGAGGTGATGGGCAGGTATTATACAGTCACTACAGTTAGATACAGCAGCAGTAACTCCTTCAGCCGGTCTCAGTTACAGTCTGTCTATAGGATGGAGAGGTAATGGGCAGGTTTTATACAGTCACTACAGTTAGATACAGCAGTAGTAACACCTTCAGCCGGTCTCAGTTACAGTCTGTCTATAGGCTGAAGAGGTGATGGGCAGGTATTATACAGTCACTACAGTTAGATACAGCAGCAGTAACTCCTTCAGCCGGTCTCAGTTACAGTCTGTCTATAGGCTGAAGAGGTGATGGGCAGGTATTATACAGTCGCTACAGTTAGATACAGCGGCAGTAACACCTTCAGCCGGTCTCAGTTACAGTCTGTCTATAGGCTGAAGAGGTGATGGGCAGGTATTATACAGTCACTACAGTTAGATACAGCAGCAGTAACACCATCAGTCGGTCTCAGTTACAGTCTGTCTATAGGCTGAAGAGGTGATGGGCAGGTATTATACAGTCACTACAGTTAGATACAGCAGCAGTAACACCTTCAGTCGGTCTCAGTTACAGTCTGTCTATAGGCTGAAGAGGTGATGGGCAGGTATTATACAGTCACTACAGTTAGATACAGCAGCAGTAACTCCTTCAGCCGGTCTCAGTTACAGTCTGTCTATAGGCTGAAGAGGTGATGGGCAGGTATTATACAGTCACTACAGTTAGATACAGCAGCAGTAACTCCTTCAGCCGGTCTCAGTTACAGTCTGTCTATAGGCTGAAGAGGTGATGAGCAGGTATTATACAGTCACTACAGTTAGATACAGCAGCAGTAACACAATCAGCCGGTCTCAGTTACAGTCTGTCTATAGGCTGAAGAGGTGATGGGCAGGTATTATACAGTCACTACAGTTAGATACAGCAGCAGTAACTCCTTCAGTCGGTCTCAGTTACAGCAGCAGTAACACCATCAGTCGGTCTCAGTTACAGTCTGTCTATAGGCTGAAGAGGTGATGGGCAAGTATTATACAGTCACTACAGTTAGATACAGCAGCAGTAACACCTTCAGCCGGTCTCAGTTACAGTCTGTCTATAGGATGAAAGGGTGATGGGCAGGTATTATACAGTCACTACAGTTAGATACAGCAGCAGTAACACCTTCAGCTGGTCTCAGTTACAGTCTGTCTATAGGCTGAAGAGGTGATGGGCAGGTATTATACAGTCACTACAGTTAGATACAGCAGCAGTAACACCTTCAGCTGGTCTCAGTTACAGTCTGTCTATAGGCTGAAGAGGTGATGGGCAGGTATTATACAGTCACTACAGTTAGATACAGCAGCAGTAACACCTACAGCCGGTCTCAGTTACAGTCTGTATATAGGCTGAAGAGGTGACGGACAGGTATTATACAGTCACTACAGTTAGATACAGCAGCAGTAACACCTTCAGCTGGTCTCAGTTACAGTCTGTCTATAGGCTGAAGAGGTGACGGGCAGGTATTATACAGTCACTACAGTTAGATACAGCAGCAGTAACACCTTCAGCCGGTCTCAGTTACAGTCTGTCTATAGGATGAAAGGGTGATGGGCAGGTATTATACAGTCACTACAGTTAGATACAGCAGCAGTAACTCATTCAGCGGGTCTCAGTTACAGTCTGTCTATAGGCTGAAGAGGTGATGGGCAGGTATTATACAGTCACTACAGTTAGATACAGCAGCAGTAACTCCTTCAGCCGGTCTCAGTTACAGTCTGTCTATAGGCTGAAGAGGTGATGGGCAGGTATTATACAGTCACTAAAGTTAGATAAAGCGCAGTAACTCCTTCAGCCGTTCTCAGTTACAGTCTGTCTATAGGCTGAAGAGGTGATGGGCAGGTATTATACAGTCACTAAAGTTAGATAAAGCGCAGTAACTCCTTCAGTCGGTCTCAGTTACAGTCTGTCTATAGGCTGAAGAGGTGATGGGCAGGTATTATACAGTCACTACAGTTAGATACAGCACCGGTAACACCTTCAGCCGGTCTCAGTTACAGTCTGTCTATAGGCTGAAGAGGTGATGGGCAGGTATTATACAGTCACTACAGTTAGATACAGCAGCAGTAACACCTTCAGCCGGTCTCAGTTACAGTCTGTCTATAGGCTGAAGAGGTGATGGGCAGGTATTATACAGTCCACTACAGTTAGATACAGCAGCTGTAACACCTTCAGCCGGTCTCAGTTACAGTCTGTCTATAGGCTGAAGAGGTGATGGGCAGGTATTATACAGTCACTACAGTTAGATACAGCAGCAGTAACACCTTCAGCCGGTCTCAGTTACAGTCTGTCTATAGGCTGAAGAGGTGATGGGCAGGTATTATACAGTCACTACAGTTAGATACAGCAGCAGTAACACCTTCAGCCGGTCTCAGTTACAGTCTGTCTATAGGCTGAAGAGGTGATGGGCAGGTATTATACAGTCACTACAGTTAGATACAGCAGCAGTAACACCTTCAGCCCGGTCTCAGTTACAGTCTGTCTATAGGATGAAAGGGTGATGGGCAGGTATTATACAGTCACTACAGTTAGATACAGCAGCAGTAACACCTTCAGCTGGTCTCAGTTACAGTCTGTCTATAGGCTGAAGAGGTGATGGGCAGGTATTATACAGTCACTACAGTTAGATACAGCAGCAGTAACACCTTCAGCCGGTCTCAGTTACAGTCTGTCTATAGGCTGAAGAGGTGATGGGCAGGTATTATACAGTCACTACAGTTAGATACAGCAGCAGTAACACCTTCAGCCGGTCTCAGTTACAGTCTGTCTATAGGCTGAAGAGGTGATGGGCAGGTATTATACAGTCACTACAGTTAGATACAGCAGCAGTAACACCTTCAGCCCGGTCTCAGTTACAGTCTGTCTATAGGCTGAAGAGGTGATGGGCAGGTATTATACAGTCACTACAGTTAGATACAGCAGCAGTAACACCTTCAGCGGTCTCAGTTACAGTCTGTCTATAGGCTGAAGAGGTGATGGGCAGGTATTATACA
>NC_069502.1:9951733-10013729 GCF_027579735.1 Bombina bombina | reverse complement strand
ATGGAGAGTTATATTTGGTGAGAGATTCCCATTTATACTTAGCTGTGATGTTGGATTTTGATATATTGATCTTATAAAGCTAGTGAAAACAGCCTGTGAGACCACATTTTTCCTAGAGCAGTAAATAAATGATCCCAGATATAGAATCGAAGGCTTTAAACAGCGTTGATGGTAAGTAGCGCAAAATCATCCCGAATATGAATCTTACTTTTAAGAAGAGATGTAAAATGCTCAATTAATACCATAGCTATTCTAATGTTTTTCTGAGAGGATCTTCCTGGCATAAAACCTGTTTGACTGGGTCTATTAAACTCTCCTATATTGCTTTTAATATTTTCAATAAGATATTTGCTACTAATTTGTAGTCAGTATTGAGGAGGGATATTGGATCGGTAAGAATCCATGGAATTAGGATCCTTTGTCTTTTTTATGAATAAGAGTTACATTTGATGCAGTAAAATACTCTAGATTGTTTAGATCCTTGCTGTAAAATACTTATTGAAAAGGTTAACAAGCAGAGGAGAAAGAAATTTGTTCCTCTAGGATTTTATAGAATTTGGAGGGTATTTGATCCTGGGCCGAGGCCTCTCTCCATTGCGCTGAACTGTGGATGGCCTGCGTAACCTTCTTCCAAAAGTAATATCCTTGTTCAATACTGATACTTGTTCTAGTGATAGCCTTGGTAATTTAACTTTCCCCCAGAAGCTTTCTTTAGCTTCTAGGTTAAGGAATATCAGCTGCACATAAATTCTGATAGAACTTATGAAAATGGGTCATAATATCTTTTGGCAAACTATTAATTATTCCCGTTGACCGTAATAGTGCCAATGTAGTTTTTTTATTTTTATCACATTTGGTTATTTTAGCCCAAAAATGTTGCTGACTTTGGAGAATACCTATTAAATCTTGCACTATTTTAAAATATAATTTTGTATTGATTGTTGAATAGAGAAGGTCTCCCTCTCCTTTTCAGCTTTCTGGTAGGCCACCCAGTGTACTCTGGTAGGATTTTCTATATATTTAGTATAACTATTTTTCACTTGGTTTGCTAGTTAGAACTCTCTTTTACTAATATTTCTTTCCTTTTTGACATATATGCAATTATTTCTCCTTTAAGGACGGCTTTTGCCAACTCCCAGAAAATTCTAATTTGGCCAGATATCGATATTTAGCCTTTGAGTTATCTCCATTTATGTGAAAGCCAATTTCTAAAGTTTATGTTTGATTGTAAAAAAAATCACCCAGGATAGACTCGTGGATCAAAAACATATTGATTCTTGAAACATTTTAAATGATTTTGATTCACACGAAAAAGCTCTCTCGTCTGGGTGCTGAAGCCTCCTTTAAGTTTTAAATTTTTTGCAAAATTGAAAAACAATTTTGCTCCTTCAATTATCTCTTCCTATTCAGAGTGCTGAGCTGATGCAAATATGGATTTGAACACACAATTAAAGTCGCCTCTCACTATCATTGTGAGTCTGTAAACTCTATTAATTTGGTGAAAAGTTTTTCCCAAAAAGGAGGTTGGTATTCATTGGGAGCATAAATATTACTACTGGTAAAGGAGAACCCTTGAATTTCAATTTTTAAGATTAAAAATCTACCCTCAACATGTTGAATTTGGGCAGACAATTTAAAATCTAAATTTTTTATTGAACAAGCATGCCACCCCTCTCTTCCTCCCCACCCCGCCGGTACCGAGATCACCTCTCCAATCCAGCCTATCCGTAGTTTATCTGCCTCCAAGCAATTTAAATGAGTTTCTTGTAGAACACAATGGCCTAGATTTGGAGTTTTGCGTGTAGAAGGGCTGTTAACGCTCCGCGGGCTTTTTTTCTGCCGCACCTAAAATTAACTCTGGGATCGAGATGTTAAAACAAATGCTGCGTTAGGCTCCAAAAAAGGAGCGTAGAGCATTTGTACCGCAAATGCAACTCTCGATACCAGAGTTGCTTACGGACGCGGCCAGCCTCAAAAACGTGCTCGTGCACGTTCTCCATAGGAAACAATGGGACTGTTTGAGCTGAAAAAAAAACCTAACACCTGCAAAAAAGCAGCGTTCAGCTCCTTAACGCAGCCCTATTGTTTCCTATGGGGAAACATTCCTACGTCTGCACCTAACACTCTAACATGTACCCCGAGTCTAAACACCCCTAACCTTACACTTATTAACCCCTAATCTGCCGCCCCCCTCTATCGCTGACCCCCTGCAATTTTTTTTAACCCCTAATCTGCCGCTCCGTAAACCGCCGGCAACCTACGTTATCCCCTATGTACCCCTTAATCTGCTGCCCCTAACACCGCCGACCCCTATATTATATTTATTAACCCCTAATCTGCCCCCCACAACGTCGCCGACACCTGCCTACACTTATTAACCCCTAATCTGCCGAGCGGACCTGAGCGCTACTATAATAAAGTTATTAACCCCTAATCCGCCTCACTAACCCTATCATAAATAGTATTAACCCCTAATCTGCCCTCCCTAACATCGCCGACACCTAACTTCAATTATTAACCCCTAATCTGCCGACCGGAGCTCGCCCGCTACTATAATAAATGTATTAACCCCTAAAGCTAAGTCTAACCCTAACACTAAACACCCCCCTAATTTAAATATAATTTACATCTAACGAAATAAATTAACTCTTATTAAATAAATGATTCCTATTTAAAGCTAAATACTTACCTGTAAAATAAATCCTAATATAGCTACAATATAAATTATAATTATATTATAGCTATTTTAGGATTAATATTTATTTTACAGGCAACTTTGTAATTATTTTAACCAGGTACAATAGCTATTAAATAGTTAAGAAACTATTTAATAGTTACCTAGTTAAAATAATAACTAATTTACCTGTAAAATAAATCCTAACCTAAGATATAATTAAACCTAACACTACCCTATCAATAAATTAATTAAATAAACTACCTACAATTACCTACAATTAACCTAACACTACACTATCAATAAATTAATTAAACACAATTCCTACAAATAAATACAATTAAATAAACTAGCTAAAGTACAAAAAATAAAAAAGAACTAAGTTACAAAAAATAAAAAAATATTTACAAACATAAGAAAAATATTACAACAATTTTAAACTAATTACACCTACTCTAAGCCCCCTAATAAAATAACAAAGACCCCCAAAATAAAAAATTCCCTACCCTATTCTAAATTTAAAAAGTTACAAGCTCTTTTACCTTACCAGCCCTGAACAGGGCCCTTTGCGGGGCATGCCCCAAGAATTTCAGCTCTTTTGCCTGTAAAAGAATAAATACAATACCCCCCCCCCCAACATTACAACCCCACCACCCACATACCCCTAATCTAACCCAAACCCCCCTTAAATAAACCTAACACTAAGCCCCTGAAGATCTTCCTACCTTGTCTTCACCATCCAGGTTCACCGATCCGTCCTGAAGAGCTCCTCCGATGTCCTGATCCAAGCCCAAGTGGGGGGCTGAAGAGGTCCATGATCCGGTCAAAGTCTTCATCCAAGCGGGGCAGAAGAGGATCTTCCATCCGATTGAAGTCATCATCCAGGCGGCATCTTCTATGGTCTTCCATCCGGAGCGAAGCGGCAGGATCCTGAAGACCTCCAGCGCGGAACATCCATCCGGACCGACGACTGAACGACGAATGACTGTTCCTTTAAGGGACGTCATCCAAGATGGCGTCCCTCGAATTCCGATTGGCTGATAGGATTCTATCAGCCAATCGGAATTAAGGTAGGAATTTTCTGATTGGCTGATGGAATCAGCCAATCAGAATCAAGTTCAATCCGATTGGCTGATCCAATCAGCCAATCAGATTGAGCTCGCATTCTATTGGCTGTTCCGATCAGCCAATAGAATGCGAGCTCAATCTGATTGGCTGATTGGATCAGCCAATCGGATTGAACTTGATTCTGATTGGCTGATTCCAATCGGCAGATTAGGCAGATTAGGGGTTAAAAATTTTAATCGAGTGGCGGCGATGTGGGGGGAGCTCGGTTTAGGGGTACATAGGTAGTTTATGGGTGTTAGTGTACTTTAGGGTACAGTAGTTAAGAGCTTGAACCGGCGTTAGCCAGAAAGCTCTTAACTCCTGCTATTTTCCGGCGGCTGGAGTTTTGTCGTTAGAGCTCTAACGCTCACTTCAGAAACGACTCTAATTACCGGCGTTAGAAAGATCCCATTGAAAAGATAGGATACGCAATTGACGTAAGGGGATCTGCGGTATGGAAAAGTCGCGGCTGAAAAGTGAGCGTTAGACCCTTTAATCACTGACTCCAAATACCAGCGGGCGGCCAAAACCAGCGTTAGGAGCCTCTAACGCTGGTTTTGACGGCTACCGCCGAACTCCAAATCTAGGCCAATGTCTGGAGAGAGTTTTTTAAGATGTTGCACAATTCTTTTCCTCTTAATTGGTGACGTACTCCCCTCCACATTCTTGAAAGAAACTTAAAGGAGATCTTCATGGCAGTTTAAAAAGTATAGCAATTAAATACACTGGTTATTTTGGTAAGGCAAAGTACAGAAAGGAGGGGGGAAAAAAAATCTAACATACGATCCAACAGTGATAACAAAAAGAAACGTGTGTCCTTATACCTTGGCACTCTTTATAAATTGTTTCACTCCCTCTTCTCTGTCTATGATGACTACTTTGGAGTTATGGAATTTTTTTAGTTTGGCTGGGTAAATCATAGTAGCCTTAAATCCTAGGTCAATTAGCTGTGTACAAAGAGGGGCAAATATTTGTCTTTTATTTAAAGTTTCGGCAAAGAAGTCTTGGAAAATCAGGACACAATTTTGATTAATATTAAACGGCATATGTTGATGGTATGAAGTCAACATTTTTTGTTTGTCCTGGAATTTCAAGAACCTCACCAAAATTGGTCTTTTTGGTGATGATTGGTTATTTTTGGTGTTAAGGGAGCCTAACCTATGAACCCTTTCTATAGTGAGTGGGAGTGCATCTTCGGCTACTCCCAGTGCTTGTGGTAATAGCACTGAGACAAAATGCATAAGATCTGAGAACTCGGTGGATTCTGGGACCCCCACTATTTTAAGGTTATTCCTTTGTGTTCTGTCCTCTAATTCATCCAGACAAGTCTTTAATGTTTGTATCATTTTAGTTTGGTGGTCAATAGAGTCTTGTTGGGAGTGTTTTAACTCATCTATCTCTAAAATTCTAGTTTCTATGTCCAGTAGTCTATTAGAGAATTGTTTAATTTTGTTGGTGAGGGAAATAAGGTCTTTTTTTATGCCTTCAAACTGCGGTGTAAAGATGTCAGAAATTTCTGCCTAAGTCTGAGCTACCAAAACTATTTCTCAATTTCTTATCTCTGGGCTTTGGAGGCATATTGGATGGGGCGATCTTATTAGCCAGTAAAAACTTGTCCATCGACTAAAAACCTGGGGTAATATGGGGGAAATAGAAGGGAATGGGTGAAAAGGAGCACTGAAAACATGATTAAATTAGTGAGTTAAAGATAAGGTCCCACAATAGGATATTAAATACTTGGCTTGATATATGAAAGAATACTAAGTGAGGGGTGTAAGGAAAGTGATGGATGTGGATAAAGTCTTATGCGTAATCAGGTACTAATAGATATAGTACTAATCGTTACTTGCGTGTAAATTCGTGAAAAAAAAAGAAAAACAAATAAGTGTGATATTGCATACAATCCCTCTACTGTCCCTCGGGCAGCGTTATGTTTGGAGCACAGAAATTATTTCAGATAAGCAGTCATATAATCAGCAAGAAAATACAAATGTAACAGGCCAGCAATCTAACCATTCTTGTTACATTAGGAAGAGAGGAGCAGCTTGTTACATTAGGCAGAGAGGAGCAGCTTGTTACATTAGGGAGAGAGGAGCAGTTTGTTACATTGGGAAGAGAGGAGCAGCTTGTTACATTAGGGAGAGAGGAGCAGCTTGTTACATTAGGAAGAGAGGAGCATCTTGTTACATTACGGAGAGAGGAGCAGTTTGTTACATTGGGAAGAGAGGAGCAGCTTGTTACATTAGGGAGAGAGGAGCAGTTTGTTACATTGGGAAGAGAGGAGCAGCTTGTTGCATTGGGAAGAGAGGAGCAGCTTGTTACATCAGGGAGAGAGCAGCAGTTTGTTACATTAGGGAGAGAGGAGCAGCTTGTTACATTAGGAAGAGAGCAGAAGCTTGTTACATTAGGGAGAGAGGAGCAGTTTGTTACATTAGGGAGAGAGGAGCAGCTTGTTACATTAGGAAGAGAGGAGCAGTTTGTTACATTAGGGAGAGAGGAGCAGCTTGTTACATTAGGGAGAGAGGAGCAGCTTGTTACATTAGGAAGAGAGGAGCAGCTTGTTACATTAGGAAGAGAGGAGCAGCTTGTTACATTAGGGAGAGAGGAGCAGCTTGTTACATTAGGAAGAGAGGAGCAGCTTGTTACATTAGGAAGAGAGGAGCAGCTTGTTACATTAGGCAGAGAGGAGCAGCTTGTTACATTAGGGAGAGAGCAGCAGCTTGTTATATTAGGAAGAGAGGAGCAGCTTGTTACATTAGGGAGAGAGGAGCAACTTGTTACATTAGGAAGAGAGCAGCAGCTTGTTACATTAGGAAGAGAGGAGCAACTTGTTACATTAGGAAGAGAGGAGCAGCTTGTTACATTAGGAAGAGAGGAGCAGCTTGTTGCATTAGGAAGAGAGCAGCAGCTTGTTACATTAGGGAGAGAGGAGCAACTTGTTACATTAGGAAGAGAGCAGCAGCTTGTTACATTAGGAAGAGAAGAGCAACTTGTTACATTAGGAAGAGAGGAACAGCTTGTTACATTAGGAAGAGAGGAGCAGCTTGTTGCATTAGGAAGAGAGCAGCAGCTTGTTACATTAGGCAGAGAGGAGCAGCTTCTTACATTAGGAAGAGAGGAGCAGTTTGTTACATTAGGGAGAGAGCAGCTTGTTACATTAGGGAGAGAGGAGCAGCTTGTTACATTAGGGAGAGAGCAGCTTGTTACATTAGGGAGAGAGGAGCAGCTTGTTACATTAGGGAGAGAGCAGCTTGTTACATTAGGGAGAGAGAAGCAGCTTGTTACATTAGGGAGAGAGCAGCAGTTTGTTACATTAGGAAGAGAGCGGCAGCTTGTTACATTAGGAAGAGAGGAGCAGCTTGTTACATTAGGCAGAGGGGAGCAGCTTGTTACATTAGGCAGAGAGGAGCAGCTTGTTACATTGGGAAGAGAGGAGCAGCTTGTTACATTAGGCAGAGAGAGGCAGCTTGTTACATTAGGAAGAGAGTGGCAGCTTGTTACATTAGGAAGAGAGGAGCAGCTTGTTACATTAGGCAGAGGGGAGCAGCTTGTTACATTAGTAAGAGAGGAGCAGCTTGTTACATTAGGCAGAGAGGAGCAGCTTGTTACATTAGGCAGAGAGCAGCAGCTTGTTACATTAGGAAGAGAGGAGCAGCTTGTTACATTAGGGAGAGAGCAGCAGTTTGTTACATAAGGGAGAGAGGAGCAGCTTGTTACATTAGGGAGAGAGCAGCTTGTTACATTAGGAAGAGAGGAGCAGCTTGTTACATTAGGAAGAGAGCAGCAGCTTGTTACATTAGGCAGAGAGGAGCAGCTTGTTGCATTAGGCAGAGAGGAGCAGCTTGTTACATTAGGGAGAGAGCAGCAGCTTGTTACATTAGGAAGAGAGGAGCAGCTTGTTACATTAGGAAAAGAGGAGCAGCTTGTTACATTAGGAAGAGAGAAGCAGCTTGTTACATTAGGAAGAGAGGAGCAGCTTGTTACATTAGGAAGAGTGCAGCAGCTTGTTGCATTAGTGAGAGAGGAGCAGCTTGTTACATTAGGAAGAGAGGAGCAGCTTGTTACATTAGGAAGAGAGGAGCAGCTTGTTACATTAGGAAGAGAGGAGCAGCTTGTTACATTAGGAAGAGAGCAGCAGCTTGTTGCATTAGTGAGAGAGGAGCAGCTTGTTACATTAGGCAGAGAGGAGCAGCTTGTTACATTAGGAAGAGAGGAGCAGCTTGTTACATTAGGGAGAGAGGAGCAGCTTGTTACATTAGGAAGAGAGGAGCAGCTTGTTACATTAGGAAGAGAGGAGCAGCTTGTTACATTAGGAAGAGAGCAGCAGCTTGTTGCATTAGTGAGAGAGGAGCAGCTTGTTACATTAGGAAGAGAGGAGCAGCTTGTTACATTAGGAAGAGAGCAGCAGCTTGTTGCATTAGTGAGAGAGGAGCAGCTTGTTACATTAGGAAGAGAGGAGCAGCTTGTTACATTAGGAAGAGAGGAGCAGCTTGTTACATTAGGAAGAGAGGAGCAGCTTGTTACATTAGGAAGAGAGGAGCAGCTTGATACCTGTCACGGCCGTGCCTGGATTTGAACCTGGGACTCCTGGTTCCCAGCCTGTTTTTCTTTTCCTGTGCCACCAGAGGTATCTGTTTATGTTTGCAGCTTTTTGGAGACCTGTTACCTGCAGTGGATTACTCTCTGGCTTCACCTGCTTGCCAGCTGCAGGTAGTTTTCTAATCAGCTCTGCTATAAAGGGCTGCTTCACTAATCATTTGGTGCCTTGACATTGTGATTGATTTCCTTTTGCCTCTGTTCTGTTTCCTGAATTCCTGTTTTGTTGTTGGATCCCTGGCATCTGAACTCGTCTTGCTGATTGACCATTCTTCTGGATTCCCCTTTTTGCTTTATGAAAGATTGGACTGCTTTCCTGGCTACTGACCCTTGGCTTGTATTCTGACAATTCTTTTGTATCCTGTATGCTTACTTGGCTACTGTGTCTACCACCATGCTGTGAGAACTGTAAGCTTAACTGGCTGCTGAGTCTAAGCAACTATACTGTGACATCTGTTTATCCTGAAGCCAAGTACCTCTGCTGTGAGTACCTGTATACTTCCTTGGCTGTTGGTACTAAACTCCACTGCTGTAAGTACTGTATGTTAATCTGCTTGCTGAGTCTAAGCAACTATACTGTGACATCTGTTTATCCTGAAGCCAAGTACCTCTGCTGTGAGTACCGGTATACTTCCTTGGCTGTTGGTACTAAACTCCACTGCTGTAAGAACTGTATGTTAATCTGCTTGCTGAGTCTAAGCAACTATACTGTGACATCTGTTTATCCTGAAGCCAAGTACCTCTGCTGTGAGTACCTGTATACTTCCTTGGCTGTTGGTACTAAACTCCACTGCTGTAAGAACTGTATGTTAATCTGCTTGCTGAGTCTAAGCAACTATACTGTGACATCTGTTTATCCTGAAGCCAAGTACCTCTGCTGTGAGTACCTGTATACTTCCTTGGCTGTTGGTACTAAACTCCACTGCTGTAAGTACTGTATGTTAATCTGCTTGCTGAGTCTAAGCAACTATACTGTGACATCTGTTTATCCTGAAGCCAAGTACCTCTGCTGTGAGTACCGGTATACTTCCTTGGCTGTTGGTACTAAACTCCACTGCTGTAAGAACTGTATGTTAATCTGCTTGCTGAGTCTAAGCAACTATACTGTGACATCTGTTTATCCTGAAGCCAAGTACCTCTGCTGTGAGTACCTGTATACTTCCTTGGCTGTTGGTACTAAACTCCACTGCTGTAAGAACTGTATGTTAATCTGCTTGCTGAGTCTAAGCAACTATACTGTTACATCTGTTTATCCTGAAGCCAAGTACCTCTGCTGTGAGTACCTGTATACTTCCTTGGCTGTTGGTATTAAACTCCACTGCTGTAAGAACTGTATGTTAATCTGCTTGCTGAGTCTAAGCAACTCTACTGTGACATCTGTTTATCCTGAAGCCAAGTACCTCTGCTGTGAGTACCGGTATACTTCCTTGGCTGTTGGTACTAAACTCCACTGCTGTAAGTACTGTTTGTTTATCTGCTTGCTGAGTCTAAGCAACTATACTGTGACATCTGTTTATCCTGAAGCCAAGTACCTCTGCTGTGAGTACCTGTATACTTCCTTGGCTGTTGGTACTAAACTCCACTGCTGTAAGAACTGTATGTTAATCTGCCTGCTGAGTCTAAGCAACTATACTGTGACATCTGTTTATCCTGAAGCCAAGTACCTCTGCTGTGAGTACCTGTATACTTCCTTGGCTGTTGGTACTAAACTCCACTGCTGTAAGAACTGTATGTTTATCTGCTTGCTGAGTCTAAGCAACTATACTGTGACATTTGTCTTCCTGAAACTAAGTTGCCTTACCGAGATACTGGCGTATGCTCAGCCTGTTCCTGAACCCAAGTTGCCTTACCGAGATACTGGCGTATGTTAGGCCTGTTCCTGAACCCAAGTTGCCTTACCGAGATACTGGCATATGCTTGGCCTTTTCCTGAACCCAAGTTGCCTTAACGAGATACTGGCGTATGCTCGGCCCCTTCCTGAAACCAAGTTGCCTTACCGAGATACTGGCGTATGCTCGGCCCCTTCCTGAACCCAAGTTGCCTTACCGAGATACTGGCGTATGCTCGGCCCGTTCCTGAACCCAAGTTGCCTTACCAAGATACTGGCGTATGCTCGGCCCCTTCCTGAACCCAAGTTGCCTTACCGAGATACTGGCGTATGCTCGGCCTGTTCCTGAACCCAAGTTGCCTTACCGAGATACTGGCGTATGCTCGGCCTGTTCCTGAACCCAAGTTGCCTTGCCGAGATACTGGCGTATGCTCGGCCTGTTCCTGAACCCAAGTTACCTTACCGAGATACTGGCGTATGCTCGGCCTGTTCCTGAACCCAAGTTGCCTTACTGAGATACTGGCGTATGCTTGGCTCCTTCCTGAAACCAAGTTGCCTTACCGAGATACGGGAGTATGCTCGGCCTGTTCCTGAAACCAAGTTGCCTTACCGAGATACTGGCGTATGCTTGGCCCCTTCCTGAACCCAAGTTGCCTTACTGAGATACTGGTGTATGCTCGGCCCCTTCCTGAACCCAAGTTGCTATACCGAGATACTGGCGTATGCTCGGCCCGTTCCTGAAACCAAGTTGCCTTACCGAGATACTGGCGTATGCTCAGCCCGTTCCTGAAACCAAGTTGCCTTACCGAGATACAGGCGTATGCTCGGCCCGTTCCTGAAGCCAAGTTGCCTTACTGGCATATGATACCAAGTACCGTGGCTCTAATACCCGTGTATGCCCACTTTGATCCTAATATCAAGTACTCGTAAGGGTCGTCTGTGTCTGTTGAAGGACTTCTGCTTGAACTGTTCTTTTACAAAGACTTTCATTTGTTTATTATCAGTTTGGAATATAACCTCGATGTGCTTTACCGCTTGTTTTCCTTGCATTACCTTAGTAAAGTTACTTTAAGAAAAGCCCTTCTTTGTTCTGTGTTTCCATTCTGGTATACTGAGTCCTACTCACCTCTTCACATCCTCTCAGCTTAACTCAGTCATCACCTTGCACATTCTCCAAACCCCTGAACCTACTCAGCCGAGCATGACAATACCTTAGGAAGAGAGCAGCAGTTTGTTACATTAGGCAGAGAGGAGCAGCTTGTTACATTAGGGAGAGAGCAGCAATTTGTTACATTAGGAAGAGAGCAGCAGTTTGTTACATTAGGAAGAGAGCAGCAGATTGTTACATTAGGAAGAGAGCAGCAGCTTGTTACATTAGGGAGAGAGGAGCAGCTTGTTACATTAGGCAGAGAGGAGCAGCTTGTTACATTAGGGAGAGAGCAGCAATTTGTTACATTAGGAAGAGAGCAGCAGTTTGTTACATTAGGCAGAGAGGAGCAGCTTGTTACATTAGGGAGAGAGCAGCAATTTGTTACATTAGGAAGAGAGCAGCAGTTTGTTACATTAGGCAGAGAGGAGCAGATTGTTACATTAGGGAGAGAGCAGCAATTTGTTACATTAGGAAGAGAGGAGCAGCTTGTTACATTAGGAAGAGAGCAGCAGTTTGTTACATTAGGCAGAGAGGAGCAGCTTGTTACATTAGGAAGAGAGGAGCAGCTTGTTACATTAGGAGGAGATCAGCAGCTTGTTGCATTAGGCAGAGAGGAGCAGCTTGTTACATTAGGAAGAGAGCAGCAGTTTGTTACATTAGGCAGAGAGGAGCAGCTTGTTACATTAGGAAGAGAGCAGCAGTTTGTTACATTAGGCAGAGAGGAGCAGTTTGTTACATTAGGGAAAGAGCAGCAGTTTGTTGCATTAGGAAGAGAGGAGCAGCTTGTTACATTAGGAAGAGAGAAGCAGCTTGTTACATTAGGAAGAGAGGAGCAGCTTGTTACATTAGGAAGAGAGTAGCAGCTTGTTACATTAGGGAGAGAGCAGCAGTTTGTTACATTAGGAAGAGAGGAGCAGCTTGTTACATTAGGAAGAGAGGAGCAGCTTGTTACATTAGGAAGAGAGCAGCAGCTTGTTACATTAGGGAGAGAGCAGCAGTTTGTTACATTAGGAAGAGAGGAGCAGCTTGATGCATTAGGAAGAGAGGAGCAGCTTGTTACATTAGGAAGAGAGCAGCAGCTTGTTACATTAGGAAGAGAGGAGCAGCTTGTTACATTAGGAAGAGAGGAGCAGCTTGTTACATTAGGAAGAGAGCAGCAGTTTGTTGCATTAGGAAGAGAGGAGCAGATTGTTACATTAGGAAGAGAGCAGCAGCTTGTTACATTAGGGAGAGAGAAGCAGCTTGTTACATTAGGAAGAGAGGAGCAGCTTGTTGCATTAGGAAGAGAGGAGCAGATTGTTACATTAGGAAGAGAGGAGCAGCTTGTTACATTAGGAAGAGAGCAGCAGCTTGTTACATTAGGAAGAGAGGAGCAGCTTGTTACATTAGGAAGAGAGCAGCAGCTTGTTACATTAGGAAGAGAGGAGCAGCTTGTTACATTTGGAAGAGAGGAGCAGCTTGTTACATTAGGAAGAGAGCAGCAGTTTGTTGCATTAGGAAGAGAGGAGCAGATTGTTACATTAGGAAGAGAGCAGCAGCTTGTTACATTAGGGAGAGAGAAGCAGCTTGTTACATTAGGAAGAGAGGAGCAGCTTGTTGCATTAGGAAGAGAGGAGCAGATTGTTACATTAGGAAGAGAGGAGCAGCTTGTTACATTAGGAAGAGAGCAGCAGCTTGTTACATTAGGGAGAGAGAAGCAGCTTGTTACATTAGGAAGAGAGGAGCAGCTTGTTACATTAGGAAGAGAGGAGCAGCTTGTTACATTAGGAAGAGAGGAGCAGCTTGTTACATTAGGAAGAGAGGAGCAGCTTGTTACATTAGGAAGAGAGGAGCAGCTTGTTACATTAGGAAGAGACCAGCATCTTGTTACATTAGGCAGAGAGCTGCAGCTTTTTACATTAGGCAGAGAGGAGCAGCTTGTTACATTAGGAAGAGAGCAGCAGCTTGTTACATTAGGAAGAGAGCAGCAGCTTGTTACATTAGGAAGAGAGGAGCAGCTTGTTACATTAGGAAGAGTGCAGCATCTTGTTACATTAGGCAGAGAGCTGCAGCTTTTTACATTAGGCAGAGAGGAGCAGCGTGTTACATTAGGAAGAGAGCAGCAGCTTGTTACATTAGGAAGAGAGCTGCAGCTTGTTACATTAGGCAGAGAGGAGCAGTTTGTTACATTAGGAAGAGAGGAGCAGCTTGTTACATTAGGAAGAGAGGAGCAGCTTGTTACATTAGGAAGAGAGGAGCAGCTTGTTACATTAGGAAGAGAGGAGCAGCTTGTTACATTAGGAAAAGAGCAGCAGCTTGTTACATTAGGAAGAGAGGAGCAGCTTGTTACATTAGGAAGAGAGGAGCAGCTTGTTACATTAGGAAGAGAGGAGCAGCTTGTTACATTAGGAAGAGAGCAGCAGCTTGTTATATTAGGAAGAGAGGAGCAGCTTGTTACGATAGGAAGAGAGGAGCAGCTTGTTACATTAGGAAGAGAGGAGCAGCTTGTTACATAAGGAAGAGAAGAGCAGCTTGTTACATTAGGGAGAGAGCAGCAGCTTGTTACATTAGGGAGAGAGGAGCAGCTTGTTACATTAGGGAGAGAGGAGCAGCTTGTTACATTAGGGAGAGAGCAGCAGTTTGTTGCATTAGGAAGAGAGGAGCAGCTTGTTACATTAGGGAGAGAGCAGCAGTTTGTTACATTAGGGAGAGAGGAGCAGTTTGTTACATTAGGGAGAGAGCAGCAGTTTGTTACATTAGGGAGAGAGGAGCAGTTTGTTGCATTAGGGAGAGAGCAGCAGTTTGTTACATTAGGGAGAGAAGAGCAGCTTGTTACATTAGGAAGAGAGGAGCAGCAGTTTGTTACATTAGGGAGAGAGGAGCAGCTTGTTACATTAGGCAGAGAGGAGCAGCTTGTTACATTAGGAAGAGAGGAGCAGCTTGTTACATTAGGAGGAGAGGAGCAGCTTGTTACATTAGGAAGAGAGCAGCAGTTTGTTACATTAGGAGCAGAGGAGCAGTTTGTTACATTAGGAAGAGAGGAGCATCTTGTTACATTAGGAAGAGAGGAGCAGTTTATCACATTAGGCAGAGAGCAGCAGTTTGTTACATTAGGGAGAGAGCAGCAGTTTGTTACATTAGGAGGAGCAGCTTGTTACATTAGGCAGAGAGGAGCAGCTTGTTACATTAGGGAGAGAGGAGCAGCTTGTTACATTAGGAAGAGAGGAGCAGTTTGTTACATTAGGAAGAGAGGAGCAGCTTGTTACATTCGGAAGAGAGGAGCAGATTGTTACATTAGAAAGAGAGGAGCAGCTTGTTAAATTAGGTAGTGAGGAGCAGCTTGTTAAATTAGGAGGAGAGGAGCAGCTTGTTACATTAGGAAGAGAGGAGCAGCTTGTTACATTAGGAAGAGAGGAGCAGCTTGTTACATTAGGATGAGAGGAGCAGCTTGTTACATTAGGAAGAGAGCAGCAGATTGTTACATTAGGATGAGAGCAGCAGATTGTTACATTAGGATGAGAGGAGCAGATTGTTACATTAGGAAGAGAGGAGCAGCTTGTTACATTAGGAAGAGAGGAGCAGCTTGTTACATAAGGCAGAGAGGAGCAGCTTGTTACATTAGGCAGGGAGGAGCAGTTTGTTACATTAGGGAGAGAGCAGCAGTTTGTTACATTAGGAGGAGAGGAGCAGCTTGTTGCATTAGGAAGAGAGGAGCAACTGGTTAAATTTGGAGGAGAGGAGCAGCTTGTTACATTAGGAAGAGAGGAGCAGCTTGTTACATTGGGAAGAGAGGAGCAGTTTATTACATTAGGCAGAGAGCAGCAGTTTGTTACATTAGGAGGAGAGGAGCAGCTTGTTACATTAGGAAGACAGGAGCAGCTTGTTACATTAGGCAGAAATGAGCAGCTTGTTACTTTAGGAAGAGAGGAGCAGCTTGTTGCATTAGGAAGAGAGCAGCAGTTTGTTACATTAGGAGGAGAGGAGCAGCTTGTTACTTTAGGAAGAGAGGAGCAGCTTGTTGCATTTGGAAGAGAGCAGCAGTTTTTTTACATTAGGGAGAGAGGAACAGCTTGTTGCATTAGAAATAGAGCAGCAGTTTGTTACAATAGGCAGAGAGGAGCAGCTTGTTACATTAGGCAGAGAGGAGCAGCTTGTTGCATTAGGAGGAGAGGAGCAGATTGTTACATTAGGAAGAGAGGAGCAGCTTGTTACATTAGGAAGAGAGCAGCAGCTTGTTACATTAGGAAGATAGGACCAGTTTGTTACATTAGGCAGAGAGGAGCAGCTTGTTACATTAGGAAGAGAGGAGCAGTTTGTTACATTAGGAAGAGAGGAGCAGCTTGTTACATTAGGAAGAGAGGAGCAGTTTGTTACATTAGGCAGAGAGGATAAGCTTGATACATTAGGAAGAGAGGAGCAGCTTGTTACATTAGGAAGAGAGGAGCAGCTTGTTACATTAGGCAGAGAGGAGCAGCTTGTTACATTAGGCAGAGAGGAGCAGCTTGTTACATTAGGCAGAGAGGAGCAGCTTGTTACATTAGGGAGAGACGAGCAGCTTGTTACATTAGGAAGAGAGGAGCAGCTTGTTACATTAGGAAGAGAGGAGCAGCTTGTTACATTAGGATGAGAGGAGCAGCTTGTTACATTAGGATGAGAGGAGCAGCTTGTTACATTAGGAAGAGAGGAGCAGCTTGTTACATTAGGAAGAGAGGAGCAGCTTGTTACATTAGGATGAGAGGAGCAGCTTGTTACATTAGGAAGAGAGGAGCAGCTTGTTACATTAGGAAGAGAGGAGCAGCATGTTACATTAGGAAGAGAGGAGCAGTTTGTTACATTAGTGAGAGAGGAGCAGCGTGTTACATTAGGAAGAGAGGAGCAGCTTGTTACATTAGGAAGAGAGGAGCAGCTTGTTACATTAGGAAGAGAGGAGCAGTTTGTTACATTAGTGAGAGAGGAGCAGCGTGTTACATTAGGAAGAGAGGAGCAGCTTGTTACATTAGGAAGAGAGGAGCAGCTTGTTACATTAGGAAGAGAGGAGCAGCTTGTTACATTAGGAAGAGAGCAGCAGCTTGTTACGATAGGAAGAGAGGAGCAGCTTGTTACGATAGGAAGAGAGGAGCAGCTTGTTACATTAGGAAGAGAGGAGCAGCTTGTTACATAAGGAAGAGAAGAGCAGCTTGTTACATTAGGGAGAGAGCAGCAGCTTGTTACATTAGGGAGAGAGGAGCAGCTTGTTACATTAGGGAGAGAGGAGCAGCTTGTTACATTAGGGAGAGAGCAGCAGTTTGTTGCATTAGGAAGAGAGGAGCAGCTTGTTACATTAGGGAGAGAGCAGCAGTTTGTTACATTAGGGAGAGAGGAGCAGTTTGTTACATTAGGGAGAGAGCAGCAGTTTGTTACATTAGGGAGAGAGGAGCAGTTTGTTGCATTAGGGAGAGAGCAGCAGTTTGTTACATTAGGGAGAGAATAGCAGCTTGTTACATTAGGAAGAGAGGAGCAGCAGTTTGTTACATTAGGGAGAGAGGAGCAGCTTGTTACATTAGGAAGAGAGGAGCAGCTTGTTACATTAGGAGGAGAGGAGCAGCTTGTTACATTAGGAAGAGAATAGCAGTTTGTTACATTAGGAGCAGAGGAGCAGCTTGTTACATTAGGAAGAGAGGAGCATCTTGTTACATTAGGAAGAGAGGAGCAGTTTATTACATTAGGCAGAGAGCAGCAGTTTGTTACATTAGGAGGAGCAGCTTGTTACATTAGGCAGAGAGGAGCAGCTTGTTACATTAGGGAGAGAGGAGCAGCTTGTTACATTAGGAAGAGAGGAGCAGTTTGTTACATTAGGAAGAGAGGAGCAGCTTGTTACATTAGGAAGAGAGGAGCAGCTTGTTACATTAGAAAGAGAGGAGCAGCTTGTTACATTAGGTAGTGAGGAGCAGCTTGTTAAATTAGGAGGAGAGGAGCAGCTTGTTACATTAGGAAGAGAGGAGCAGCTTGTTACATTAGGAAGAGAGGAGCAGCTTATTACATTAGGATGAGAGGAGCAGCTTGTTACATTAGGAAGAGAGCAGCAGATTGTTACATTAGGATGAGAGCAGCAGATTGTTACATTAGGATGAGAGGAGCAGCTGTTTACATTAGGAAGAGAGGAGCAGCTTGTTACATAAGGCAGAGAGGAGCAGCTTGTTACATTAGGCAGAGAGGAGCAGTTTGTTACATTAGGGAGAGAGCAGCAGTTTGTTACATTAGGAGGAGAGGAGCAGCTTGTTACATTAGGAGGAGAGGAGCAGCTTGTTACATTAGGAAGAGAGGAGCAACTTGTTAAATTAGGAGGAGAGGAGCAGCTTGTTACATTGGGAAGAGAGGAGCAGTTTATTACATTGGGAAGAGAGGAGCAGTTTATTACATTAGGCAGAGAGCAGCAGTTTGTTACATTAGGAGGAGAGGAGCAGCTTGTTACATTAGGAAGACAGGAGCAGCTTGTTACATTAGGCAGAAATGAGCAGCTTGTTACTTTAGGAAGAGAGGAGCAGCTTGTTGCATTAGGAAGAGAGCAGCAGTTTGTTACATTAGGAGGAGAGGAGCAGCTTTTTACTTTAGGAAGAGAGGAGCAGCTTGTTGCATTTGGAAGAGAGCAGCAGTTTTTTACATTAGGGAGAGAGGAGCAGCTTGTTGCATTAGGAAGAGAGCAGCAGTTTGTTACAATAGGCAGAGAGGAGCAGCTTGTTACATTAGGCAGAGAGGAGCAGCTTGTTGCATTAGGAAGAGAGGAGCAGATTGTTACATTAGGAAGAGAGGAGCAGCTTGTTACATTAGGAAGAGAGCAGCAGCTTGTTACATTAGGAAGATAGGAGCAGTTTGTTACATTAGGCAGAGAGGAGCAGCTTGTTACATTAGGAAGAGAGGAGCAGCTTGTTACATTAGGAAGAGAGGAGCAGCTTGTTACATTAGGAAGAGAGGAGCAGTTTGTTACATTAGGCAGAGAGGAGAAGCTTGATACATTAGGAAGAGAGGAGCAGCTTGTTACATTAGGAAGAGAGGAGCAGCTTGTTACATTAGGCAGAGAGGAGCAGCTTGTTACTTTAGGAAGAGAGGAACATCTTGTTGCATTAGGAAGAGAGCAGCTTGTTGCATTAGGAAGAGAGGAGCAGCATGTTACTACATTAGGAAGAGAGGAGCAGCTTGTTACATTAGGAAGAGAGGAGCAGCTTGTTACATTAGGCAGAGAGGAGCAGCTTGTTACTTTAGGAAGAGAGGAACAGCTTGTTGCATTAGGAAGAGAGCAGCTTGTTGCATTAGGAAGAGAGGAGCAGCAAACTGGCCCCGAGTATACCGAAGAAAAAGACTGCCAAAGTCACAAATGTGTTTGGAAAAGAACTTAAAGGATTCTTCCCATGCATATCATGCAAATCTTGCAAACACGGTATAAAAGCATCATCCTTCATTTGCCATAACACCAAGGTAACATATAAGATCAAGGATCTAATCAGATGCCAAGACAAGGGCATTATATATATGCTCCAATGCTCATGTGGCCTACAATATGTAGGCCAGACTTCTAGAACCCTGAAAGATAGGATGCGAGAACATCTGCTCCAGATCGAGAAACTAAATGCAGATACAGCGCTATACAAACACTTTGTAGATAAACACAAAGGTAACACTAAAGAACTGACCTTCCTAGGGATACAAAAGATCCAAAAGGATTGGAGAGGAGGGAACTATGGAAAAAGACTCCTCACAGCGGAATCCAGATGGATCTTCAACCTGGACTGTCTATACCCAAGAGGTCTTAACAACAAAGAAGACTTGTCGCACCTTTTCAACATGACCTAATCACATCGGACACTCTGAAGTAAAAATAGGTTCAAAACAAGATGAATCCTCCTAACCAAATTAGCCCCTCTCAAAAGGCTACTACTAAAGTAGACATCTCAGATCGAAAAAAGACTCTATAACCAAATATTGGGTTTCAAAAATAAAACCCACCACAATCCGAAGCTTCCCCATTCGAACCAATCCATCTTAATATGCTTCCATTTTAATTAAAAGTAGAAACCTTAGATAAGTGATCCCCTTCGACCAAAGACTTTCTTTTTAAACACTACATTTTACAATTTCAACCTTGATAAGAAACATCCAGAAAAAATATATATTAAGGGTATAGATTAAAAGATGACACAATCGTACTTTTAAGAGACCCAAAATGCATTAAAAGTCCTTACATTGACGTCCCATAAGTCATATAGGGCACATCAACCTCCCTATAGGTAAGGATTAAATATACTCAACCTACAGATATGCGTATAATAACATACATTTAGGTTAATACACATATCCATATTAGAGGAATTACTGACTTCTTTTCTTTATTATGCTGAACCATTCAGACAGATAGCACACTAACATCTTGGCTCTATATCACCAAAAAGATACTATTGGAATTGAAAAATTGGCTTAATATATAGAAAAAACGCTTAATTAGATATCATAAGGATGGAATTAAAAAATTGGCTTAATATATAGTAAAACCACTTAAATTAGATCTCATAAGTATCCAAACCTCCTATGCCCCTAAATATCAGAAAGAAAATAAGAAGTTACAACTACCTCCCCCCCTCCCCTGTTATGCCGATAATCAATATCCATCTTTCGTAAAAAACATGTGTCTCTCACCATCAGAAAGAAAGTATAAGATACTATTATTTATCCCTACTACGCCGTTAATTAAAGTCCATCTTTCGTAAGATAACATTTTCACAATTTGCCAAAAAACTACGTTCATTTAAAATCTACTGACAGTTTCTCTTTATGTTGAACAAATAAAAGCGAAAAAGACACCAGGATACCTAGAAGATACACATCAGAAAAATACTAGTGCACTGGTATTAAAGCACCTCTATTTTAATAGTTCAAGGAAACATCATACTGTAAGAATATGGCTTTTAAAATCACGGCTATTTGCACACCAATAGTAAGGCAGGATTAGGCAAACCCTCCGTTTCAGAACCAATCAAAGGCGCCAACCCGAGACCGTGACGTCATGACCAATCAGGTCGGTCCTATTACGGACCCATGTTTACCAACATTAAGGAAATGGATATGGAAAAATAAGAGAATTATAGACTCTACTCCCCCCATAGAAACATAGACCCAAACAATATTATTTACCCAATTCGCACACACGATCTATGAAATCGATCGTAAAAATTGCCTAGACCGGAAGTGACGTCACGTTTCCCACGGAGGCATTAAGAAAGGGCTAACAACGAAAGATACCTTGCTAAACTATAGAACGTCATAATCTATTATCAGTCTACACTAAAATAAGGAAACTACACACAAGTGTATATTACATTTAGCCCCAAAACAAGATAGCAAAATCCGAAAAACCGGAAGTAAGTAACAAATCACTTCCGGCCAAACAAACTATATAAGGCCACCACCAGTATACTAAAACCAGTCTTGAGAAAGGCCTAGCACGGGCCGAAACGCGTTGACCAGCTGGTAAGCCTTATTTCATTATTTGCTGAACATTTAGGACAATCTACACTATATTTTGTTTCTCTTCTCTCTCTACAGGTTACTGTTCTCTGTTTTTCATTTTTACTTTTTATTTTTTTGATTTGTTTTTTTTGCACTTATTTATTGTCTTTTGTGCATATTTTTTATTTTTATTTTTTACTGGATTGATGGCTAAGGATTTTCAGGAATAAAGGATTACTGACAATTTATTTTCTACACCTTTATTGACACTCCGATTACACTTTCCACTGGGATTTAGGAAACTCAGCAACTGGAACAATTGAACTATTTTAGACTTTTCTCTTCACTTATTCCCCAAAAATTTTTCTTTATTATTTTTCTTCACATTTTTCACATTTTTTCACCGTTTTTTTGGAACACACTTCTGTGGAATATATATATATATAAAAATGTTTTTGAGAGCTATATATATTTTTTGAGATATTTTTTTCGAGGATTATGTTTTTGCTATTTTAGAGCACATTTTGAAGTTTCTTTCACCCACAATTAGAGGAGTTTTTTTACACTTTTTCTCTTCACACCTCATTTATCCATCAGAGACTTCCCAAACAAGATTGTCAGGAACTATATCATTCGCTGCTATTGTATTATTTAGCACTGCATTTTATTGGATTATTTTACTGTTTTACTCTATTTACTATTCGATTTTATTTCTCTGTTATTTATCATGGATCCATGAAGCATTGTATGTATACCTGAGACATTATATGTATATTTGTTTTATCTGTCAAACAATTTTATTTATGTATTAAAAACATTTTTTAGACTACACTGAATCTTAATTAGATTACACATTTTATACACCTAGCCTCCTTAGGGTAGGCGCCTTGGGTTACACCTTAATTTTGGAGCAGCTTGTTACATTAGGCAGAGAGGAGCAGCTTGTTACATTAGGGAGAGACGAGCAGCTTGTTACATTAGGAAGAGAGGAGCAGCTTGTTACATTAGGGAGAGAGGAGCAGTTTGTTACATTAGGGAGAGAGCAGCAGTTTGTTACATTAGGGAGAGAGCAGCAGTTTGTTACATTAGGGAGAGAGGAGCAGTTTGTTACATTAGGGAGAGAGCAGCAGCTTGTTACATTAGGGAGAGAGGAGCAGCTTGTTACATTAGGCAGAGAGGAGCAGCTTGTTACTTTAGGAAGAGAGGAACATCTTGTTGCATTAGGAAGAGAGCAGCTTGTTGCATTAGGAAGAGAGGAGCAGCATGTTACTACATTAGGAAGAGAGGAGCAGCTTGTTACATTAGGAAGAGAGGAGCAGCTTGTTACATTAGGCAGAGAGGAGCAGCTTGTTACTTTAGGAAGAGAGGAACAGCTTGTTGCATTAGGAAGAGAGCAGCTTGTTGCATTAGGAAGAGAGGAGCAGCTTGTTACTACATTAGGAAGAGAGGAGCAGCTTGTTGCATTAGGAATAGATCAGCAGTTTATTTCATTAGGAAGAGAGGAGCAGCTTGTTGAGTTATGAAAGAGAATCAGCTGTGTTGAATAAGGAAAAAAAAGCAGTTTGGCAATAGAGAAATCTAGAAATTAACTTGCACCTAAGATTACGAGTCTTGCGTTAGGGTTAAAAAGCAGCGTTGAGAGCTCCCAACGCTGCTTTTTAATGCCTGCTGGTATTACGAGTCTTGCAGGTACAGGTGTACCGCTCACTTTTTTTCCGCAACTCGAACATACCGCAAATCCACTTACGTCAATTGCGTATCCCATATTTTCAATGGGATTTTCCTAAAGCTGGTATTGGAAAAAGTGAGCGGTACAGCCTCTCCCGTCAAGACTCGTACCGCATTTAAAAGTCAGTAGTTAGGAGTTTTATGGGCTAACGCCGTAACATAAAACTCTTAACTAAAGTGCTAAAAAGTACACTAACACCCATAAACTACCTATTAACCCCTAAACCGAGCCCCTCCCCCCCCCCCCACATCGCAAACACTTAAATAAAAATTTTAACCCCTAATTTGCCGACCGGACATCGCCGCCACTTTAATAAATATATTAACCCCTAAACCACCGCACTCCAGCCTCACAAACACTAGTTAAAGTTTATTAACCCCTAATCTGCCGTCCCTAACACCGCCAACACCTACCTACATTTATTAACCCCTAATCTGCCGCCCCCAATGTCGCTGCGACTATATTAAATGTATTAACCCCTAAATCTAAGTAAAACCCTAACACCCCCCTAACTTAAATATAATTTAAATAAATCTAAATAAAATTACTACAATTAAATACATTATTCCTATTTAAAACTAAATACTTACCTGTAAAATAAACCCTACGATAGCTACAATATAACTAGTAGTTCTATTGTAGCTAGCTTAGGGTTTATTTTTATTTTACAGGCAACTTTGTATTTATTTTAACTAGGTACAATAGTAATTAAATAGTTATTAACTATTTAATAACTACCTAGCTAAAATAAAGACAAATTTACCTGTAAAATAAAACCTAACCTAAATTACAATTACACCTAACACTACACTATAATTATATTAATTCCCTACACTAACTACAATTAAATACAATTAAATACAATTATCTAAATTACAAAAAAAAAACACTAAATTACAGAAAATAATAAAATAGTTACAATTTTTTTAAACTTATTACACCTAATCTAATCCCCCTAATAAAATAAAAAAGCCCCCCAAAATAATAAAAATCCCTACCCTATACTAAATTACGTCTGGAGGACCGCTTCTGCCCGGTTGGGTGAAGACGTCTCAAGGTAGGGTGATCTTCAAGGGGTTAGTGTTAGGTTTTATTAAGGGGGGATTGGGTGGGTTTTAGAGTAGGGTTGGGTGTGTGGGTGGTGGGTTGTAATGTTGGGGGGTATTGTATTTTTTTTTTACAGGTAAAAGAGCTGATTACTTTGGGGGCAACGCCCCGCAAAAAAAAACCTTTTAAGGGCTATTTGTAATTTAGTGTAGGGTAGGGATTTTTATTATTTTGGGAGGCTTTTTTATTTTATTTGGGGGATTAGATTAGGTGTAATTAGTTTAAAAATTTTAATTATTTTATTATTTTCTGTAATTTAGTGTTTTTTTCATAATTTAGATAATTGTATTTAATTGTATTTAATTGTAGTTAGTTTAGGGAATTAATTTAATTATAGTGTAGTGTTAGGTGTAATTGCAACTTAGGTTATGTTTTATTTTACAGGTAAATTTGTCTTTATTTTAGCTAGGTAGTTATTAAATAGTTATTAACTATTTAATAACTATTGTACCTAGTTAAAATAAATACAAAGTTGCCTGTAAAATAAAAATAAACCCTAAGCTAGCTACAATGTAACTATTAGTTATATTGTAGCTATCTTAGGCCTAGATTTGGAGTTTTGCGGTAGAAGGGCTGTTAACGCTCCGTGGGCTTTTTTCTGGCCGCACCATAAAATTAACTCTGGTATCGAGAGTTCAAACAAATGCTGCTTTAGGCTCCAAAAAAGGAGCGTAGAGCATTTGTACCGCAAATGCAACTCTCGATACCAGAGTTGCTTACGGACGCGGCCAGCCTCAAAAACGTGCTCGTGCACGATTCTCCCATAGGAAACAATGGGACTGTTTGAGCTGAAAAAAAACCTAACACCTGCAAAAAAGCAGCGTTCAGCTCCTAACGCAGCCCTATTGTTTCCTATGGGGAAACACTTCCTACGTCTGCACCTAACACTCTAACATGTACCCCGAGTCTAAACACCCCTAACCTTACACTTATTAACCCCTAATCTGCCGCCCCCCGCTATCGCTGACCCCTGCATTTTTTTTTAACCCCTAATCTGCCGCTCCGTAAACCGCCGCAACCTACGTTATCCCTATGTACCCCTAATCTGCTGCCCCTAACACCGCCGACCCCTATATTATATTTATTAACCCCTAATCTGCCCCCCACAACGTCGCCGACACCTGCCTACACTTATTAACCCCTAATCTGCCGAGCGGACCTGAGCGCTACTATAATAAAGTTATTAACCCCTAATCCGCCTCACTAACCCTATCATAAATAGTATTAACCCCTAATCTGCCCTCCCTAACATCGCCGACACCTAACTTCAATTATTAACCCCTAATCTGCCGACCGGAGCTCGCCGCTACTATAATAAATGTATTAACCCCTAAAGCTAAGTCTAACCCTAACACTAACACCCCCCTAAATTAAATATAATTTACATCTAACGAAATAAATTAACTCTTATTAAATAAATGATTCCTATTTAAAGCTAAATACTTACCTGTAAAATAAATCCTAATATAGCTACAATATAAATTATAATTATATTATAGCTATTTTAGGATTAATATTTATTTTACAGGCAACTTTGTAATTATTTTAACCAGGTACAATAGCTATTAAATAGTTAAGAACTATTTAATAGTTACCTAGTTAAAATAATAACTAATTTACCTGTAAAATAAATCCTAACCTAAGATATAATTAAACCTAACACTACCCTATCAATAAATTAATTAAATAAACTACCTACAATTACCTACAATTAACCTAACACTACACTATCAATAAATTAATTAAACACAATTCCTACAAATAAATACAATTAAATAAACTAGCTAAAGTACAAAAAATAAAAAAGAACTAAGTTACAAAAAATAAAAAAATATTTACAAACATAAGAAAAATATTACAACAATTTTAAACTAATTACACCTACTCTAAGCCCCCTAATAAAATAACAAAGACCCCCAAAATAAAAAATTCCCTACCCTATTCTAAATTAAAAAAGTTACAAGCTCTTTTACCTTACCAGCCCTGAACAGGGCCCTTTGCGGGGCATGCCCCAAGAATTTCAGCTCTTTTGCCTGTAAAAGAATAAATACAATACCGCCCCCCCCAACATTACAACCCACCACCCACATACCCCTAATCTAACCCAAACCCCCCTTAAATAAACCTAACACTAAGCCCCTGAAGATCTTCCTACCTTGTCTTCACCATCCAGGTTCACCGATCCGTCCTGAAGAGCTCCTCCGATGTCCTGATCCAAGCCCAAGCGGGGGGCTGAAGAGGTCCATGATCCGGTCAAAGTCTTCATCCAAGCGGGGCAGAAGAGGATCTTCCATCCGATTGAAGTCATCATCCAGGCGGCATCTTCTATGGTCTTCCATCCGGAGCGAAGCGGCAGGATCCTGAAGACCTCCAGCGCGGAACATCCATCCGGACCGACGACTGAACGACGAATGACTGTTCCTTTAAGGGACGTCATCCAAGATGGCGTCCCTCGAATTCCGATTGGCTGATAGAATCCTATCAGCCAATCGGAATTAAGGTAGGAATTTTCTGATTGGCTGATGGAATCAGCCAATCAGAATCAAGTTCAATCCAATTGGCTGATCCAATCAGCCAATCAGATTGAGCTCGCATTCTATTGGCTGTTCCGATCAGCCAATAGAATGCAAGCTCAATCTGATTGGCTGATTGGATCAGCCAATCGGATTGAACTTGATTCTGATTGGCTGATTCCATCAGCCAATCAGAAAATTCCTACCTTAATTCCGATTGGCTGATAGAATCCTATCAGCCAATCGGAATTCGAGGGACGCCATCTTGGATGACGTCCCTTAAAGGAACAGTCATTCGTCGTTCAGTCGTCGGTCCGGATGGATGTTCCGCGCTGGAGGTCTTCAGGATCCTGCCGCTTCGCTCCGGATGGAAGACCATAGAAGATGCCGCCTGGATGATGACTTCAATCGGATAGAAGATCCTCTTCTGCCCCGCTTGGATGAAGACTTTGACCGGATCATGGACCTCTTCAGCCCCCCGCTTGGGCTTGGATCAGGACATCGGAGGAGCTCTTCAGGACGGATCGGTGAACCTGGATGGTGAAGACAAGGTAGGAAGATCTTCAGGGGCTTAGTGTTAGGTTTATTTAAGGGGGGTTTGGGTTAGATTAGGGGTATGTGGGTGGTGGGTTGTAATGTTGGGGGGGGGGGTATTGTATTTATTCTTTTACAGGCAAAAGAGCTGAAATTCTTGGGGCATGCCCCGCAAAGGGCCCTGTTCAGGGCTGGTAAGGTAAAAGAGCTTGTAACTTTTTTAATTTAGAATAGGGTAGGGAATTTTTTATTTTGGGGGTCTTTGTTATTTTATTAGGGGGCTTAGAGTAGGTGTAATTAGTTTAAAATTGTTGTAATATTTTTCTTATGTTTGTAAATATTTTTTTATTTTTTGTAACTTAGTTCTTTTTTATTTTTTGTACTTTAGCTAGTTTATTTAATTGTATTTATTTGTAGGAATTGTGTTTAATTAATTTATTGATAGTGTAGTGTTAGGTTAATTGTAGGTAATTGTAGGTAGTTTATTTAATTAATTTATTGATAGGGTAGTGTTAGGTTTAATTATATCTTAGGTTAGGATTTATTTTACAGGTAAATTTGTTATTATTTTAACTAGGTAACTATTAAATAGTTCTTAACTATTTAATAGCTATTGTACCTGGTTAAAATAATTACAAAGTTGCCTGTAAAATAAATATTAATCCTAAAATAGCTACAATATAATTATAATTTATATTGTAGCTATATTAGGATTTATTTTACAGGTAAGTATTTAGCTTTAAATAGGAATAATTTATTTAATAAGAGTTAATTTATTTCGTTAGATGTAAATTATATTTAACTTAGGGGGGTGTTAGTGTTAGGGTTAGACTTAGCTTTAGGGGTTAATACATTTATTAGAATAGCGGTGAGCTCCGCTCTGCAGATTAGGGGTTAATAATTGAAGGTAGGTGTCGGCGATGTTAGGGAGGGCAGATTAGGGGTTAATACTATTTATGATAGGGTTAGTGAGGCGGATTAGGGGTTAATAACTTTATTATAGTAGCGCTCAGGTCCGCTCGGCAGATTAGGGGTTAATAAGTGTAGGCAGGTGTCGGCGACGTTGAGGGGGGCAGATTAGGGCTTAATAAATATAATATAGGGGTCGGCGGTGTTAGGGGTAGCAGATTAGGGGTACATAGGGATAACGTAGGTGGCGGCGCTTTGCGGTCGGAAGATTAGGGGTTAATTATTTTAAGTAGGTGGCGGCGACGTTGTGGGGGGCAGGTTAGGGGTTAATAAATGTAATATAGGGGTCGGCGGGGTTAGGGGCAGCAGATTAGGGGTACATAAGTATAACGTAGGTGGCGGTCGGCAGATTAGGGGTTAAAAATTTTAATCGAGTGGCGGCGATGTGGGGGGAGCTCGGTTTAGGGGTACATAGGTAGTTTATGGGTGTTAGTGTACTTTAGGGTACAGTAGTTAAGAGCTTTATGAACCGGCGTTAGCCAGAAAGCTCTTAACTCCTGCTATTTTCCGGCGGCTGGAGTTTTGTCGTTAGAGCTCTAACGCTCACTTCAGAAACGACTCTAAATACCGGCGTTAGAAAGATCCCATTGAAAAGATAGGATACGCAATTGACGTAAGGGGATCTGCGGTATGGAAAAGTCGCGGCTGAAAAGTGAGCGTTAGACCCTTTAATCACTGACTCCAAATACCAGCGGGCGGCCAAAACCAGCGTTAGGAGCCTCTAACGCTGGTTTTGACGGCTACCGCCGAACTCCAAATCTAGGCCTTAGGGTTTATTTTATTGGTATTTAGTTTTAAATAGGAATTATTTATTTAATTGTAGTAATTTTATTTAGATTTATTTAAATTATATTTAAGTTAGGGGGTGTTAGGGTTAGACTTAGGTTTAGGGGTTAAGAACTTTAATATTGTGGCAGTGACGTTGTGGGCAGCAGATTAGGGGTTAATAATATAATGTAGGTGTCGGTGATGTTGGGGACGGCAGATTAGGGGTTAATAATATAATGTAGGTGTCGGTGATGTTGGGGGCGGCAGATTAGGGGTTAATAATATAATGTAGGTGTCGGTGATGTTGGGGGCGGCAGATTAGGGTTTAATAAGTGTAAGATTAGGGGTGTTTAGACTCGGGGTTCATGTTAGGGTGTTAGGTGTAGACATAAAAGTATTTTCCCTCAGGAATCAATGGGTCTGCGTTAGGAGCTGAACGCTGCTTTTTTGTAGGTGTTAGGTTTTTTTTCAGCCAAATCTGCCCCATTGATTCCTATTGAGGTGAGATGTGGAGCTAAATTTTGCTCTCCGCTCACTTTTCTGCGGCTAACGCCGGGTTTGTAAAAACCCGTAATACCAGCATTGTTTTTAGGTGAGCAGTGAGCTGAAACTGCTCGTTAGCACCGCAAGCCTTACCGACAAAACTCGTAATCTAGCCATTGGTTTTTAACCCATTAAAACCGTGTTAAACATCCATACACCCAAAACAATATAGAAGTTATTTTGCCGTTTTATGCACTTTGTAATAGACATAAACATACTTACGAATAGCAAAGTTCAAGAGGTTTATCTCTAAAACCTTGTGATACTGAAAGCAGTGAAGAGTCGTCTGTTAGCTGTAGAATTCCTCCAATGATCAGGTCACCTGGCATAGTTACACCTGCAATGTCTATGTTTAATGATAATGAACATGGGGCGCTGCTGACGGGATTCTTCCCAACAGGAATAAGAAGAATGATGAGCAGAGCAATAATCACCTCTCTGAGCATTGGTTCCTGCAGAGGAAGGAAGAGACATTTATAGAAACAGATATTGGAAATAAAAAAAAGGTTCCACTTAATAAAAATTACATACACTAGTGTACAAAAGTTTGGGGTCACTTAGAAATTTCCTTGTTTTCAAAAGAAAAGCACATTATATTTGTCAATGAAATAGCATCAAATTGATCAGAAATAAAGTATTGCTATTGTTAATGATGTAAATGACTATTTTAGCTGAAAACTGCTGATTTTTTATTGAATATCTACTTAGGTTTACAAACGCCCATTATCGGCAAACATCTGTCCTGTGTTCCTATGGCACGTTGTGTTTGCTAAACCAAGGTTATCATTTAAAAAGGGTCATTGATCATTAGAAAACCCTTTTGCAATATAGCACTGCTTACTGCTGTTTTGTTGGTTTAAGAAGCAAACAAACTGTCCTTCATTAGACTAGTTGTATATCTGGAGCACCAGCTATTGTGGGTTTGATTACAGCCTCAAGATGGTCAGAAACAAAGCATTTTCTTCTGAAGCTCAGTCTATTCTTGTTCTGAGAAATGAAGGCAATTGGCAAGAAACGTAAGATCTTGTACAACACTGTGTACTATTCCTTTCACAGAACAGCACAAACTGGCTGTAACCAGTTGGCCCTGCTGCACAGGTAAGCAAGAGGACAAATAAATGAGTGTCTCCTTTGATAAACAACACCTAATTTGTCAGCTTCATTAAATAATACCCACAAAATACCATTCTTAGGGGCTGATTTAATAACCCTCGTATTGGGGCAAATGTAACTGATTCTGCACAGCCTTCAGACTCGCCGGAAACAGGAGTTAAGAAGCAGCAGTCTTAAGACTGCAGTTTCTTAACTAGTCCACCGCTTTTGAGGTGGAAGACACCAATCCGCCTGATCACATATGATCAGGTTGATTGACACCCCTGTTTAGCGGCCGATTAGCTGCGAATCTGCAGGGGGCAGCATTGAACAAGCATTTCACCAGAACGGCTTGTGAAATGATAAATGCTGGTGTGCGGGGGACATGATCCCTACAGCGGATAATGTATTGTTACAGTTAAGTGGTGTAAAATTAAGTAATAGTATATGTACTTACAATAAAGTAGTATCACAGTAAAGAAGTGTTATAATAAAGTAATAGAATAAGTACTTACAATAACGTAGTGTCACAGTAAAGTGGTGTTATAATAAAGTAATAGATTACGTACATACAATAATATAGTGTCACAGTAAAGAAGTGTTATAATAAATTAATAGATTATGTACATACAATAAAGTAGTGTCACAGTAAAGTGGTGTTATAATAAAGTAATAGATTACGTACATACAATAAAGTAGTGTCACAGTAAAGAAGTGTTGTAATAAAGTAATAGAATACGTACTTAAAATAACGTAGTGTCACAGTAAAGAAGTGTTATAATAAAGTAATAGAATACGTACTTACAATAACGTAGTGTCACAGTAAAGTGGTGTTATAATAAAGTAATAGAATACGTACATACAATAAAGTAGTGTCACAGTAAAGTGGTGTTATAATAAAGTAATAGAATACGTACATACAATAAAGTAGTGTCACAGTAAAGAAGTGTTATAATAAAGTAACAGAATACGTACTTACAATAACGTAGTGTCACAGTAAAGTGGTGTTATAATAAAGTAATAGTATACGTACTTACAATAAAGTAGTGTCACATTAAAGTGGTGTTATAATAAAGTAATAGAATACGTACTTACCATAACGTAGTGTCACAGTAAAGAGGTGTTATAATAAAGTAACAGAATACATACTTACAATAAAGTAGTGTCACAGTAAAGTGGTGTTATAATAAAGTAATAGATTACGTACATACAATAAAGTAGTGTCACAGTAAAGAGGTGTTATAATAAAGTAATACAATACGTACATACAATAAAGTAGTGTCACAGTAAAGAAGTGTTATAATAAAGTAATAGAATACGTGCTTACAATAAAGTAGTATCACAGTAAAGTGGTGTTATAATAAAGTAATAGAATACGTACTTACAATAAAGTAGTATCACAGTAAAGAAGTGTTATAATAAAGTAATAGAATACGTACATACAATAAAGTAGTGTCACAGTAAAGTGGTGTTATAATAAAGTAATAGAATACGTACATACAATAAAATAGTGTCACAGTAAAGTGGTGTTATAATAATGTAATAGAATACGTACATACAATAAAGTAGTGTCACAGTAAAGTGGTGTTATAATAAAGTAATAGAATACGTACATACAATAAAGTAGTGTCACAGTAAAGAAGTGTTATAATAAAGTAACAGAATACGTACTTACAATAACGTAGTGTCACAGTAAAGTGGTGTTATAATAAAGTAATAGTATACGTACTTACAATAAAGTAGTGTCACATTAAAGAAGTGTTATAATAAAGTAACAGAATATGTACTTACAATAACGTAGTGTCACAGTAAAGAAGTGTTATAATAAAGTAACAGAATACGTACATACAATAAAGTAGTGCCACAGTAAAGAGGTGTTATAATAAAGTAATAGAATACATACTTACAATAAAGTAGTGTCACAGTAAAGTGGTTTTATAATAAAGTAATAGAATACGTACATACAATAAAGTAGTGTCACAGTAAAGTCGTGTTATAATAAAATAATAGAATACGTACTTACAATAAAGTAGTGTCACAGTAAAGTGGTGTTATAATAAAGTAATAGTATACGTACTTACAATAAAGTAGTGTCACAGTAAAGAAGTGTTATAATAAAGTAACAGAATACGTACTTACAATACAGTAGTGTCACAGTAAAGAAGTGTTATAATAAAGTAACAGAATACGTACATACAATAAAGTAGTGCCACAGTAAAGAGGTGTTATATTAAAGTAATAGAATATGTACATACAATAAAGTAGTGTCACAGTAAAGAAGTGTTATAATAAAGTAATAGAATACATACTTACAATAAAGTAGTTTCACAGTAAAGTGGTTTTATAATAAAGTAATAGAATACGTACATACAATAAAGTAGTGTCACAGTAAAGTCGTGTTATAATAAAGTAATAGAATATGTACATATAATAAAGTAGTGCCACAGTAAAGAGGTGTTATATTAAAGTAATAGAATATGTACATACAATAAAGTAGTGTCACAGTAAAGAAGTGTTATAATAAAGTAACAGAATATGTACTTACAATAACGTAGTGTCACAGTAAAGTGTTGTTATAATAAAGTAATAGAATACGTACATACAATAAAGTAGTGTCACAGTAAAGTGGTGTTTTAATAAAGTAATAGATTACGTACATAGAATAAAGTAGTGTCACAGTAAAGTGGTGTTATAATAAAGTAATAGAATACGTACATACAATAAAGTAGTGTCACAGTAAAGAAGTGTTATAATAAAGTAATAGAATACGTACTTACAATAAAGTAGTATCACAGTAAAGTGGTGTTATAATAAAGTAATAGAATACGTACTTACAATAAAGTAGTATCACAGTAAAGAAGTGTTATAATAAAGTAATAGAATACGTACATAAAATAAAGTAGTGTCACAGTAAAGTGGTGTTATAATAAAGTAATAGAATACGTACATACAATAAAGTAGTGTCACAGTAAAGTGGTGTTATAATAATGTAATAGAATATGTGCATACAATAAAGTAGTGTCACAGTAAAGTGGTGTTATAACAATGTAATAGAATACGTGCATACAATAAAGTAGTATCACAGTAAAGAGGTGTTATAATAAAGTAACAGAATACGTACTTACAATAACGTAGTGTCACAGTAAAGTGGTGTTATAATAAAGTAATAGAATACGTACATACAATAAAGTAGTGTCACAGTAAAGTGGTGTTATAATAATGTAATAGAATATGTGCATACAATAAAGTAGTGTCACAGTAAAGTGGTGTTATAATAATGTAATAGAATATGTGCATACAATAAAGTAGTGTCACAGTAAAGTGGTGTTATAACAATGTAATAGAATACGTGCATACAATAAAGTAGTATCACAGTAAAGTGGTGTTATAATAAAGTAACAGAATACGTACTTACAATAACGTAGTGTCACAGTAAAGTGGTGTTATAATAAAGTAATAGAATACGTACTTACAATAACGTAGTGTCACAGTAAAGAGGTGTTATAATAAAGTAACAGAATACATACTTACAATAAAGTAGTGTCACAGTAAAGTGGTGTTATAATAAAGTAATAGATTACGTACGTACAATAAAGTAGTGTCACAGTAAAGAGGTGTTATAATAAAGTAATAGAATACGTACATAGAATAAAGTAGTGTCACAGTAAAGAGGTGTTATAATAAAGTAATAGAATACGTACATACAATAAAGTAGTGTCACAGTAAAGAGGTGTTATAATAAAGTAATAGAATACATACATACAATAAAGTAGTGTCACAGTAAAGAGGTGTTATAATAAAGTAATAGCATACGTACATACAATAAAGTAGTGTCACAGTAAAGAGATGTTATAATAAAGTAACAGAATACGTACTTACAATAAAGTAGTGTCACAGTAAAGTGGTGTTTTAATAAAGTAATAGATTACGTACATACAATAAATTAGTGTCACAGTAAAGTGGTGTTATAATAAAGTAATAGATTACGTAATACAATAAAATAGTGTCACAGTAAAGAGGTATTATTTTAAAGTAATAGATTATGTACATACATTAACGTAGTGTCACAGTAAAGAAGTGTTATAATAAAGTAACAGAATACGCACATACAATAAAGTAGTGTCACAGCAAAGTGGTGTTATAATAAAGTAATAGAATATGTACATACAATAACGTAGTGTCACGGTAAAGAGGTGTTATAATAAAGTCATAGAATACGTACATACAATAAAGTAGTGTCACAGTAAAGAAGTGTTATAATAAAGTAATAGATTACTTACATACAATAAAGTAGTGTCACAGTAAAGTGGTGTTATAATAAAGTAATAGAATACGTACATAAAACAAAGTAGTTTCACAGTAAAGTGGTGTTATAATAAAGTAATAGATTGTGTAATACAATAAAGTAGTGTCACAGTAAAGTGGTGTTATAATAAAGTAATATAATACATACATACAATAAAGTAGTGTCACAGTAAAGTGGTGTTATAATAAAGTAATAGAATACGTACATAAAATAAAGTAGTGTCGCAGTAAAGTGGTGTTATAATAAAGTAATAGAATACGTACATAAAATAAAGTAGTGTCACAGTAAAGTGGTGTTATAATAAAGTAATAGATTGTGTAATACAATAAAGTAGTGTCACAGTAAAGTGGTGTTATAATAAAGTAATAGAATACATACATACAATAAAGTAGTGTCACAGTAAAGTGGTGTTATAATAAAGTAATAGATTACGTAATACAATAAAGTAGTGTCACAGTAAAGTGGTGTTATAATAATGTAATAGAATACGTGCATACAATAAAGTAGTGTCACAGTAAAGAGGTGTTATAATAAAGTAATAGAATACGTACATACAATAACGTAGTGTCACAGTAAAGAGGTGTTATAATAAAGTAATAGATTACGTGCATAAAATAAAGTAGTGTCACAGTAAAGTGGTATTATAATAAAGTAATAGAATACGTACATTCAATAAAGTAGTGTCACAGTAAAATGGTGTTATAATAAAGTAATAGATTGCGTAATACAATAAAGTAGTGTCACAGTAAAGTGGTGTTATAATAAAGTAATAGAATACATACATACAATAAAGTAGTGTCACAGTAAAGTGGTGTTATAATAAAGTAGTAGAATACGTACATACAATAAAGTAGTGTCACAGTAAAGAAGTGTTATAATAAAGTAATAGAATACATACATACATTAACGTAGTGTCACAGTAAAGAAGTGTTATAATAAAGTAATAGAATACATACATACAATAAAGTAGTGTCACAGTAAAGAGGGGTTATAATAAAGTAATAGAATATGTATATACAATAAAGTAGTGTCACAGTAAAGAAGTGTTATAATAAAGTAATAGATTACGTACATACAATAAAGTAGTGTCACAGTAAAGAAATGTTATAATAAAGTAATAGATTACGTACATACAATAACATAGTGTCACAGTAAAGAAATGTTATAATAAATTAATAGATTACGTACTTACAATAAAGTAGTGCCACAGTAAAATGGTGTTATAATAATGTAATAGAATACATACATACAATAAAGTAGTGTCACAGTAAAGTGGTGTTATAATAAAGTAATAGAATACGTACATACAATAAAGTAGTGTCACAGTAAAGTGGTGTTATAATAAAGTAATAGAATACGTACATACAATAAAGTAGTGTCACAGTAAAGTGGTTTTATAATAAAGTAATAGAATACGTACATACAATAAAGTAGTGTCACAGTAAAGTCGTGTTATAATAAAGCAATAGAATATGTACATACAATAAAGTAGTGCCACAGTAAAGAGGTGTTATATTAAAGTAATAGAATATGTACATACAATAAAGTATTGTCACAGTAAAGAAGTGTTATAATAAAGTAATATAATACGTACATACAATAACGTAGTGTCACAGTAAAGTGGTGTTATAATAAAGTAATAGAATATGTACATAAAATAAAGTAGATTCACAGTAAAGTGGTGTTATAATAAAGTGATAGATTATGTAATACAATAAAGTAGTGTCACAGTAAAGAAGTGTTATAATAAAGTAATAGAATACATACATACAATAAAGTAGTGTCACAGTAAATTGGTGTTATAATAAAGTAATAGAATACGTACATATAATAAAGAAGTGTCACAGTAAAGAGGTGTTATAATAAAGTAATAAATTACGTAATACAATAAAGTAGTGTCACAGTAAAGTGGTGTTATAATAAAGTAATAGAATACGTACATACAATAAAGTAGTGTCACAGTAAAGAAGTGTTATAATAAGGTAACAGAATACGTACTTATAATAACGTAGTGTCACAGTAAAGTGGTGTTATAATAAACTAATAGTATACGTACTTACAATAAAGTAGTGTCACAGTAAAGAAGTGTTATAATAAAGTAATAGAATACGTACTTACAATAACGTAGTGTCACAGTAAAGAAGTGTTATAATAAAGTAATAGATTACGTACATACAATAAAGTAGTGTCACAGTAAAGTGGTGTTATAATAAAGTAATAGAATACGTACATACAATAAAGTAGTGTCACAGTAAAGAAGTGTTATAATAAAGTAATAGAATACGTACTTACAATAAAGTAGTATCACAGTAAAGTGGTGTTATAATAAAGTAATAGAATACGTACTTACAATAAAGTAGTATCACAGTAAAGAAGTGTTATAATAAAGTAATAGAATACGTACATAAAATAAAGTAGAGTCACAGTAAAGTGGTGTTATAATAAAGTAATAGAATACGTACATACAATAAAGTAGTGTCACAGTAAAGTGGTGTTATAATAATGTAATAGAATATGTGCATACAATAAAGTAGTGTCACAGTAAAGTGGTGTTATAACAATGTAATAGAATACGTGCATACAATAAAGTAGTATCACAGTAAAGAGGTGTTATAATAAAGTAACAGAATACGTACATACAATAACGTAGTGTCACAGTAAAGTGGTGTTATAATAAAGTAACAGAATACGTACTTACAATAACGTAGTGTCACAGTAAAGTGGTGTTATAATAAAGTAACAGAATACGTACTTACAATAACGTAGTGTCACAGTAAAGTGGTGTTATAATAAAGTAATAGAATACGTACTTACAATTACGTAGTGTCACAGTAAAGAGGTGTTATAATAAAGTAACAGAATACATACTTACAATAAAGTAGTGTCACAGTAAAGTAGTGTTATAATAAAGTAATAGATTACGTACATACAATAAAGTAGTGTTACAGTAAAGAGGTGTTATAATAAATTAATAGAATACGTACAAAGAATAAAGTAGTGTCACAGTAAAGAGGTGTTATAATAAATTAATAGAATACGTACATACAATAAAGTAGTGTCACAGTAAAGAGGTGTTATAATAAAGTAATAGAATACATACATACAATAAAGTAGTGTCACAGTAAAGAGGTGTTATAATAAAGTAATAGAATACGTACATACAATAAAGTAGTGTCACAGTAAAGAGATGTTATAATAAAGTAACAGAATACGTACTTACAATAAAGTAGTGTCACAATAAAGTGGTGTTTTAATAAAGTAATAGATTACGTACATACAATAAATTAGTGTCACAGTAAAGTGGTGTTATAATAAAGTAATAGAATACGTACATACAATTAAGTAGTGTCACAGTAAAGTGGTGTTATAATAAAGTAATAGATTACGTTCATACAATAAAGTAGTGTCACAGTTAAGTGGTGTTATAATAAAGTAATAGATTATGTAATACAATAAAGTAGTGTCACAGTAAAGAAGTGTTATAATAAAGTAATAGATTACTTACATACAATAAAGTAGTGTCACAGTAAAGTGGTGTTATAATAAAGTAATAGAATACGTACATAAAACAAAGTAGTTTCACAGTAAAGTGGTGTTATAATAAAGTAATAGATTGTGTAATATAATAAAGTAGTGTCACAGTAAAGTGGTGTTATAATAAAATAATATAATACATACATACAATAAAGTAGTGTCACAGTAAAGTGGTGTTATAATAAAATAATAGAATACGTACATACAATAAAGTAGTGTCACAGTAAAGTGGCGTTATAATAAAGTAATAGAATACGTACATAAAATAAAGTAGTGTCACAGTAAAGTGGTGTTATAATAAAGTAATAGATTGTGTAATACAATAAAGTAGTGTCACAGTAAAGTGGTGTTATAATAAAGTAATAGAATACATACATACAATAAAGTAGTGTCACAGTAAAGTGGTGTTATAATAAAGTAATAGATTACGTAATACAATAAAGTAGTGTCACAGTAAAGTGGTGTTATAATAATGTAATAGAATACGTGCATACAATAAAGTAGTGTCACAGTAAAGAGGTGTTATAATAAAGTAATAGAATACGTACATACAATAACGTAGTGTCACAGTAAAGTGGTGTTATAATAAAGTAATAGATTACGTGCATAAAATAAAGTAGTGTCACAGTAAAGAGGTGTTATAATAAAGTAATAGAATACGTACATACAATAACGTAGTTTCACAGTAAAGTGGTGTTATAATAAAGTAATAGATTGTGTAATACAATAAAGTAGTGTCACAGTAAAGTGGTGTTATAATAAAGTAATATAATACATACATACAATAAAGTAGTGTCACAGTAAAGTGGTGTTATAATAAAATAATAGAATACGTACATACAATAAAGTAGTGTCACAGTAAAGTGGTGTTATAATAAAGTAATAGAATACGTACATAAAATAAAGTAGTGTCACAGTAAAGTGTTGTTATAATAAAGTAATAGATTGTGTAATACAATAAAGTAGTGTCACAGTAAAGTGGTGTTATAATAAAGTAATAGAATACATACATACAATAAAGTAGTGTCACAGTAAAGTGGTGTTATAATAAAGTAATAGATTACGTAATACAATAAAGTAGTGTCACAGTAAAGTGGTGTTATAATAATGTAATAGAATATGTGCATACAATAAAGTAGTGTCACAGTAAAGAGGTGTTATAATAAAGTAATAGAATACGTACATACAATGACGTAGTGTCACAGTAAAGAGGTGTTATAATAAAGTAATAGATTACGTGCATAAAATAAAGTAGTGTCACAGTAAAGTGGTATTATAATAAAGTAATAGAATACGTACATTCAATAAAGTAGTGTCACAGTAAAATGGTGTTATAATAAAGTAATAGATTGCGTAATACAATAAAGTAGTGTCACAGTAAAGTGGTGTTATAATAAAGTAATAGAATACATACATACAATAAAGTAGTGTCACAGTAAAGTGGTGTTATAATAAAGTAGTAGAATACGTACATACAATAAAGTAGTGTCACAGTAAAGAAGTGTTATAATAAAGTAATAGAATACATACATACATTAACGTAGTGTCACAGTAAAGAAGTGTTATAATAAAGTAATAGAATACATACATACAATAAAGTAGTGTCACAGTAAAGAGGGGTTATAATAAAGTAATAGAATATGTATATACAATAAAGTAGTGTCACAGTAAAGAAGTGTTATAATAAAGTAATAGATTACGTACATAAAATAAAGTAGTGTCACAGTAAAGAAATGTTATAATAAAGTAATAGATTACGTACATACAATAACATAGTGTCACAGTAAAGAAATGTTATAATAAATTAATAGATTAAGTACTTACAATAAAGTAGTGCCACAGTAAAATGGTGTTATAATAATGTAATAGAATACATACATACAATAAAGTAGTGTCACAGTAAAGTGGTGTTATAATAAAGTAATAGAATACGTACATACAATAAAGTAGTGTCACAGTAAAGTGGTGTTATAATAAAGTAATAGAATACGTACATACAATAAAGTAGTGTCACAGTAAAGTGGTTTTATAATAAAGTAATAGAATACGTACATACAATAAAGTAGTGTCACAGTAAAGTCGTGTTATAATAAAGTAATAGAATATGTACATACAATAAAGTAGTGCCACAGTAAAGAGGTGTTATATTAAAGTAATAGAATATGTACATACAATAAAGTATTGTCACAGTAAAGAAGTGTTATAATAAAGTAATATAATACGTACATACAATAACGTAGTGTCACAGTAAAGTGGTGTTATAATAAAGTTATAGATTACGTACATAAAATAAAGTAGATTCACAGTAAAGTGGTGTTATAATAAAGTGATAGATTATGTAATACAATAAAGTAGTGTCACAGTAAAGAAGTGTTATAATAAAGTAATAGAATACATACATACAATAAAGTAGTGTCACAGTAAATTGGTGTTATAATAAAGTAATAGAATACGTACATATAATAAAGTAGTGTCACAGTAAAGAGGTGTTATAATAAAGTAATAAATTACGTAATACAATAAAGTAGTGTCACAGTAAAGTGGTGTTATAATAAAGTAATAGAATACATACATACAATAAAGTAGTGTCACAGTAAAGAAGTGTTATAATAAGGTAACAGAATACGTACTTACAATAACGTAGTGTCACAGTAAAGTGGTGTTATAATAAACTAATAGTATACGTACTTACAATAAAGTAGTGTCACAGTAAAAAAGTGTTATAATAAAGTAATAGAATACGTACTTACAATAAAGTAGTGTCACAGTAAAGAAGTGTTATAATAAAGTAATAGAATACGTACTTACAATAACGTAGTGTCACAGTAAAGAAGTGTTATAATAAAGTAACAGAATACGTACATACAATAAAGTAGTGCCACAGTAAAGAGGTGTTATAATAAAGTAATAGAATACGTACTTACAATAAAGTAGTGTCACAGTAAAGTGGTTTTATAATAAAGTAATAGAATACGTACATACAATAAAGTAGTGTCACAGTAAAGTGGTGTTATAATAAAGTAATAGTATACGTACTTACAATAAAGTAGTGTCACAGTAAAGAAGTGTTATAATAAAGTAACAGAATACTTACTTAAAATAACGTAGTGTCACAGTAAAGAAGTGTTATAATAAAGTAACAGAAAACGTACATACAATAAAGTAGTGCCACAGTAAAGAGGTGTTATATTAAAGTAATAGAATATGTACATACAATAAAGTAGTGTCACAGTAAAGAAGTGTTATAATAAAGTAATAGAATATTTACTTACAATAAAGTAGTGTCACAGTAAAGTGGTTTTATAATAAAGTAATAGAATACGTACATACAATAAAGTAGTGTCACAGTAAAGTCATGTGATAATAAAGTAACAGAATATGTACATACAATAAAGTAGTGCCACAGTAAAGAGGTTTTATAATAAAGTAACAGAATATGTACTTACAATAACGTAGTGTCACAGTAAAGTGGTGTTATAATAAAGTAATAAAATACGTACATACAATAAAGTAGTGTCACAGTAAAGTCGTGTTATAATAAAGTAATAGAATATGTACATACAATAAAGTAGTGCCACAGTAAAGAGGTGTTATATTAAAGTAATAGAATATGTACATACAATAAAGTAGTGTCACAGTAAAGAAGTGTTATAATAAAGTATCAGAATATGTACTTACAATAACGTAGTGTCACAGTAAAGTGGTGTTATAATAAAGTAATAGAATACGTACATACAATAAAGTAGTGTCACAGTAAAGTGGTGTTTTAATAAAGTAATAGATTACGTACATACAATAAAGTAGTGTCACAGTAAAGTGGTGTTATAATAAAGTAATAGAATACGTACATACAATAAAGTAGTGTCACAGTAAAGAAGTGTTATAATAAAGTAATAGAATACGTGCTTACAATAAAGTAGTATCACAGTAAAGTGGTGTTATAATAAAGTAATAGAATACGTACTTACAATAAAGTAGTATCACAGTAAAGAAGTGTTATAATAAAGTAATAGAATACGTACATACAATAAAGTAGTGTCACAGTAAAGTGGTGTTATAATAAAGTAATAGAATACGTACATACAATAAAATAGTGTCACAGTAAAGTGGTGTTATAATAATGTAATAGAATACGTGCATACAATAAAGTAGTGTCACAGTAAAGTGGTGTTATAATAATGTAATAGAATACGTGCATACAATAAAGTAGTATCACAGTAAAGAGGTGTTATAATAAAGTAACGGAATACGTACATACAATAACGTAGTGTCACAGTAAAGTGGTGTTATAATAAATTAACAGAATACGTACTTACAATAACGTAGTGTCACAGTAAAGTGGTGTTATAATAAAGTAACAGAATACGTACTTACAATAACGTAGTGTCACAGTAAAGTGGTGTTATAATAAAGTAATAGAATACGTACTTACCATAACGTAGTGTCACAGTAAAGAGGTGTTATAATAAAGTAACAGAATACATACTTACAATAAAGTAGTGTCACAGTAAAGTGGTGTTATAATAAAGTAATAGATTACGTACATACAATAAAGTAGTGTCACAGTAAAGAGGTGTTATAATAAAGTAATACAATACGTACATACAATAAAGTAGTGTCACAGTAAAGAGGTGTTATAATAAAGTAATAGAATACGTACATACAATAAAGTAGTGTCACAGTAAAGAGGTGTTATAATAAAGTAATAGAATACGTACATACAATATAGTAGTGTCACAGTAAAGAAGTGTTATAATAAAGTAATAGATTACGTACATACAATAACATAGTGTCACAGTAAAGAAGTGTTATAATAAATTAATAGATTACGTACTTACAATAAAGCAGTGCCACAGTAAAATGGTGTTATAATAATGTAATAGAATACATACATACAATAAAGTAGTGTCACAGTAAAGTGGTGTTATAATAAAGTAATAGAATACGTACATACAATAAAGTAGTGTCACAGTAAAGTGGTATTATAATAAAGTAATAGAATACGTACATACAATAAAGTAATGTCACAGTAAAGTGGTTTTATAATAAAGTAATAGAATACGTACATACAATAAAGTAGTGTCACAGTAAAGAAGTGTTATAATAAAGTAATAGAATACATACATACAATAAAGTAGTGTCACAGTAAATTGGTGTTATAATAAAGTAATAGAATACGTACATATAATAAAGTAGTGTCACAGTAAAGAGGTGTTATAATAAAGTAATAGATTACGTAATACAATAAAGTAGTGTCACAGTAAAGTGGTGATATAATAAAGTAATAGATTACGTAATATAATAAAGTAGTGTCACAGTAAAGTGGTGATATAATAAAGTAATAGATTACGTAATATAATAAAGTAGTGTCACAGTAAAGAGGTGTTATAATAAAGTAATAGAATACGTACATACAATAACGTAGTGTCACAGTAAAGTGGTGTTATTTTAAAGTAATAGAATACGTACATACAATAACATAGTGTCACAGTAAAGAGGTGTTATTTTAAAGTAATAGAATACCTACATACAATAACGTAGTGTCACAGTAAAGAGGTGTTATATTAAACTAATAGATTACTTAAATACAGTAAAGTGGTGTCAAAGTAAAGAGGTATTATAATAAAGTAAATTAATAACCCTGAAGGAGAAAATGGTGGCAAGGGTTATGTGACCCCAATAGGAAGCAGGACATGGGGTGAGAGAGAGGACAGGGGGATGGGCTTTGAGGGGGGGCTTATTAGCCCAGGACAGGAAGTAGGAGCACTCATTTTATCAGGAGCAGCATGGTGGGGTTTTTTTGTTTTGTACCTTACCTGATTATGGAGGATTTGTTGGCAGAGGTGTTGGAGATGGCGAGGCAGTGGAGAGCCAGCTGGATTAGAGAGAGACTGCAGACGGCTGGGGAGGCAGCCACGAGTCAGGAGGAGGCACTGTCCCTGCTGGGGGGAGGCAGCTAGAAGGAGGGGTGGATAGCCTGCATGGAGGTCCAGGCCTCCGAAGCGTCTCAGTCTGGATCTAGCTATGCAATGTAATATTAAACAGCAACACTTGGAGTTTGGTGCACGTGAAGACAGGGACTTCTGCCTTGTGCCCCTAGTAATAATATAATACAAAGAATGTCCACAGCACCTTCTTATTCCTTTACTTTATTATCTGCTTAAGGTGCAGACACAAACAGCGACGTTTCAAGTGTCACCACTCTTAATCATGCTAGTTACATTATGTTATGTTACACACTTTTAAAAGAACTCCATTTCGCGCCAACCACTCAATACTGTGGCTCTGCTGCCATCTACTGACAAAACCTAATAATTACAAGCTAAAAAAACATTCTTAACCAAAACATAGAAGAATGTAACATATTATATGTATTTAGTTTACTTACACAGTTTGAATAATCCAATCTATATTCATTGAATTATCTTATAGAAAAATTATCTTATAGATAAATTTCTTTTTTTTTAAATTTAGTAGAAAAACTTTTCAATAGCAACATTTACCTCTACCACATTATCACCTTAGAGAAAAAAATTCTACAAAAAATTCTACAAAATATTTCTACACTGAAATTCTACAGGAAAATTCTAGAGAAAAATTGACCAATCATACTCTCTGTTCAGGTGTCATACTACCTAACTCATAAATCCAAAACATTTCTTTTTGTTTTAGTAATTTTTCCCTATTCACTCCATTTCTTTGGGACCCACACTATCTATTATTTGCCATCTCAATTGGCTTATTTGAGGTCCACACTTTAAGAAGTGATAGGACACTGGGGCTTCAACATTTTTACACCTTATATTCGAGCGATGTTAACATATCCTGTCTCTGATCATACGGGTCGTTTCCCCTATATAGATCAGAGAACACAAACATTTAATAAGGTATATCACATATGTAGATTCACATGTGTAATATTCCTTTATTTCATATTTGTTCCCATTTCTCGGATACAAAAAATATTTCCCTTTTATTATGGAATGGCAGCTCATACAGCCTAGACAAGGAAAGCATCCCAAATTCTTTTATTGAAAATGCCTGTCTCTATTTCTTCTTTGATCCTACATCTGTACTGGTTAGCTGATCTCTAAGGTTTTTCACTCTCTTATATGCCATTAGAGGGGGGTTATTGAAAACGTCCATATCCTTATTACATTCTTTCAGAATGTGCCAATGTCTTTTTAATATACAAGTAATTTCCTGACTGTTAGAATTAAACTGTGTGACTAGAACTAGTCTATCATCCAATTTATCTTTATTTTTAATGGGTTTTCTTTCCTTAACACTTAAAGTATGCTTGCTGATCAGATCTTTAGGATAGCCCGTACTTATGAATTTCTGTTGCATTTCCTTCATTCTTAACTCTTTTGTGTCGGTGTCAGTTACTATTCTATGCACCCTTAATAGTTAATAGAATTAACTAGCCCTCTGGGGTGAAAACTCTCATAGTTAAGCAATGTGTTTCTATCTGTTTCTTTGTTATATAGATCAAACACCAGTTTACTCCCTTCTTTCACTACTCTGGTATCTAAAAAAGTAACTGATTCCTCACTACATTCCATTGAAAATTCCAGACCTTTCACTGCTCCATTGATCTCTTTTACAAAGTCTTCTAGGGACTCAACGCTGCCCCACCATATGCCAAACACGTTGTCTATGAACCGCCACCATGTGGCTCCATATAATATGAACTTCTCATTTTCATAGATGACTCTTTCTTCTATCTCATTCATAAATAAGTTGGCATATGATGGGGCAACATTGGTCCCCATTGCTTTCACTTGAATGTACCAGCCATCTTGGAAAATGAAATGATTCCAGTAGAGGATAAGCCTCAACAGATCTTCAATAAACTCGACTTGTACTTCTGAACATTTCTTATTTAATTTACAAATCTTTTTAACAATCCCAATTCCTGTTTCATGTTTAATAGCCATGTACAGGCTCTTAACATCCATAGTATACATTAAGAATCTACTAGACTCAAAACATAATTCCTTTGCTTTTTTCAAAAAATCTCCTGTATCTCTCAAGTATGAAGAAATCTTTGGGTTGTAACAACTTATCTAAAAATATTGAAATATTAGTAAATGCAGAATCAACACTAGAGATTATAGGTTTCCTGGTGGTCTATCCACATTTTTATGTACCTTTGGTACTGTATAAAAATTGGATTTCTTGGTTCTTTATTGAATAGGTATTCCTTTAACTTTTTATCAATCACTTTATTCTCATATGCTCTATTCAACAACCTTTCAATTTCTTTTTGTATGTTACTAATAGGGTTCAAGTTCAGTCTGGATCTGGGGTCAGCTAAGCCTAGGAGGAGCAGCAGTAGACTGAGCGGTGGTAGTACAGCTGAAGCACAGCCAGCTGCAGGAGCGGTGAGGACAGCCGGGCCCAGGACAGGGTTGTGGCCTAGTCCGGTGGTGAGCGGTGATGTCACCGAGCGGCAGCAGCAGGAGGGTTCCGCCGCATCTGGAGGCAGGAGGAGGAGTCGGCAGACAGGGGCTATGGCAACCAGAGCAGGTATGGGGGACGGAAAAGCCAGTGGGGAGGTGGCAAGGGACTTTGTACAGTAGGGTGAGCGGGAGCTCAGGAGAAGAGCAATTTTAGCTAGGTTACTATAGGTGGGGAGGAGGCTGGGTGCACAGATGGCTGGGTAAGGGGTAGAAGGGTAGGAGGGTGGCCCTGGGGGGGAGTTTTGGGGTTGCCAGGTATGGCAGCAGGGGTGCGTGTGGAAAAGGGAAGGAAGACTGGTTGTTGACCTGTACTGTTGTTGTTGCAGAGGAAAGGGCCAGTATGGCCATGGGTGAGGTGGCTGTCGAGGCTACGATGGTCGAGGTAGAGAAACATCTGGAGCAGTGGACGGAGCTACCGCTAGAGCTGGAGGCCAACAGCGACTTCTGTGAGGAGGAGGATGTGCTGGAAGGGACATCAACAGGACCGGTGACAGCTGGCCAAATAGGGGAGATGTCTACTTTGGTGCAGCTACTTAGGTTGTTGTCCCCTCAACGGGGAGGGGAGGGGGAGGGAGGTAGGGAGCAGGGTAGAAGGGGGGTGGAAAGGGGTGGTGATCAGAGGGGGAGGGATTTGACTCACTCCTCTACCTCACAGGCTACGAGGTCCGGACCTGGAACAGGGAGGGACAGCACCCCCCAGAGAAGGCGGGATTATTCTGGTTGACGCAGGAGGTCTCGCTCGCCATTGAGGAGGCAAGCAGGCATGTCAGAAGGGTTGTCACCAACATGGGCCAGGGTTGATAGGTCCCAGGACAGGAGCAGGTATGGCAGAGGGAGATCCCCTGCCAGGAGGGGTCTGGCTAAGCACATTCTGGAGGAGGAAAGAGACGACACGGCCAGGGTAGCCAGGAGAAACAGCCAGGGTAGCCAGGAGACACAGCAGGGATGAAGGCATTAGGTCAGCCATGGAAGTGATGGAAGCCGGAAGAGAGGAAGGACCGGCAACAGTGATGCAGCCTGCAGGTGAGACAGCAGGGTTGCTTCCTAGTGTGAATGATGGTTTGGCCGGGGAGAGAGAGGTGTTGTTAGCAGGGTTGAGAGGTTTAATCGCGGCTCTGGAAAAACCAAAGGGGCCAGCAGGATCGCCAGCGGCAGCATGGGTCGAACCAGGCAGGGGGTACGGGTTGAAGTGCCAAGACCAGGAGGGAGTACGGCAACCACGGTGAGTGCGGTTGCAAGCGGGGAGGAGAGTTGCTGAAGGTGCAGGAAGACGCATTAAGGAGGCATTGGACATGTGCTAGAGGTGAAGGAGGACGATAAGGAAAAAGGGAAAAAGGAGGAGAGAAAGAAACATTGGAGGAAGCTGCCCAAGTTGTTTGGGAATTGGTCAAGGGCATTCTGTATATTGGCGAGTGTGGTAAGTGAGAGGTTTCTGGAGCAGGGGTCTTCTCTGTTTTGCTATTATGATGAGATTGGGGGCGCGTACAGAACTTATGGTGGTGTCATATATTTATCATGTACTTCACCTTTAAGGAACTAACCTCTTAATTCATTTACTACAGCTTTAAGAAAACAAACCTCCTCAATCCAACACCTGTATAAATCAGCAGCACTTCCTTTCCTCAGTGCTTGGTAATTCTCATTCACTTCAGGAGATGCAGGATCTGAGAAGCTAAGTCTGTTCTAAAACAACTTATTTGCCTCTAATAACATACGGCTAGATTACGAGTTGTGCGGTAGGCTAAAAGATCAGCGTTAACAGGTCCTAATGCTGCTTTTTCACTACGGCTGGTATTACAAGTCTTGCAGGTTTAGGGGCCCCGCACACTTTATTGGCCTTACCGCAAAACGACTTACGTAAACTTCGTAAAGTCTTTTTTCTATGGGACTTCCATAGCGCTGGTATTACGAGCCTGTCTTGGGAGGCCAAAAAGTGAGCGGTACATCCTCTACCTCCAAGATTCCTAACGCATTACACTACAACACTGTGGCATAAAACTCATAACTAAAGTGCTAAAAAGTACACTAACACCCATAAACTACCTATTAACCCCTAAACCGAGGCCCTCCCGCATTGCAAACACTATAATAAAAATTTAAACCCCTAATATGCGCTTTTACAGGCAAGTTGGTATTTATTTTAACTAGGTAGAATAGTTACTAAATAGTTACTAACTATTTAATAACTACCTAGCTAAAATAAATACAAAAGTACCTGTAAAATGAAACCTAACCTAAATTAACTAAATTAAAAACAATTAAATAAATTAAATTAGCTAAATTATAAAAAAAAACACTAAATTACAGAAAATAAAAAACAAATGACAGATCTTTAAACTAATTACACCTAATCTAATAGCCCTATCAAAATAAAAAAGCCCCCCCAAAATAAAAAAAACCCTAGCCTAAACTAAATTATCAATAGCCCTTAAAAGGGTCTTTTGCGGGGCAAAAGTAATCAGCTCTTTTACCTGTAAAAAAAATACAAACAACCCCCCAACAGTAAAATCCACCACCCACACAACCAACCCCCCAAATAAAATACTAACTAAAAAAAACAAAGCTCCATCCGACGCAGAGCGGCTCCATCTTCAAGACATCCGATGCGGAGCAACCTCTTCATCCGGAGTCTTCTTACTGAATGACAGTTCCTTTAAATGACATCATTCAAGATGGCATCCCTTAGATTCCGATTGGCTGATAGAATTCTATCAGCCAATCGGAATTAAGGTAGAAAAAATCCTATTGGCGGATGCAATCAGCCAATAGGATTGAGCTGGCATTCTATTGGCTGTTCCAATCAGCCAATAGAATGCAAGCTCAATCCTATTGACTGATTGGATCAGCCAATAGGATTGAAGTTCAATTATTGGCTGATTGCATTAGCCAATAGGATTTTTTCTACCTTAATTCTGATTGGCTGATAGAATTCTATCAGCCAATTGGAATCTAAGGGAAGCCATCTTGGATGATGTCATTTAAAGGAACCGTCATTCAGTAAGAAGACTCCTGATGAAGAGGATGCTCCGCATCGGATGTCTTTAAGATGAACCCGCTCTGCGTCGGATGGATGAAGATAGAAGATGCCGTCTGGATGAAGACTTCTGCCCAACTGGAGGACCACTTCTCCCGGCTTGGATGAAGACTTCTCCCGGCTTCGTTGAGGACTTTGGCCCGGTTGGATGAAGACTTCTGCCGCTTCCTTGAGGATGGATGTCCGGTCTTCAGAACTGTAAGTCGATCTTCAGGGAGTTAGTGCTAGGTTTTTTTTAAGGGTGTATTGGGTGGGTTTATTTTTTAGGTTAGGGATTTGGGCTGCAATAGAGCTAAATGCCCTTTTAAGGGCAATGCCCATCCAAATGCCCTTTTCAGGGCTATGGGGAGCTTAGTTTTTTTTAGTTAGTATTTTATTTGGGGGGTTGGTTGTGTTAATGGTGGGTTTTACTGTTGGGGGGGGTTGTTTGTATTTTTTTTTACAGGTAAAAGAGCTGATTACTTTGGGGCAATGCCCCGCAAAAGGCCCTTTAAAAGGTTATTGATAGTTTAGTTTAGGCTAGGGTTTTTTTTATTTCGGGGGGCTTTTTTATTTAGATAGGGCTATTAGATTAGGTGTAATTAGTTTAAAGATCTGTAATTTGTTTTTTATTTTCTTTAGTTTAGTGTTTGTATTTTTTGTAATTTAGCTAATTTAATTTATTTAATTGTTTTTAATTTAGTTAATTTATTTAATAGTAGTGTAGTGTTAGGTGTTATTGTAACTTAGGTTAGGTTTTATTTTACAGGTACTTTTGTATTTATTTTAGCTAGCTAGTTATTAAACAGTTAATAACTATTTAATAACTATTCTACCTAGTTAAAATACATACAAACTTGCCTGTAAAATAAAAATAAACCCTAAGATAGCTACAATGTAACTATTAGTTATATTGCAGCTAGCTTAGGGTTTATTTTACAGGTAAGTATTTAATAATATTAATATGTATTTAGATTTATTTTAATTATATTTAAGTTAGGGGGTGTTAGGGTTAGGGTTAGACTTAGGTTTAGGGGTTAATACATTTAGTATAGTGGCGGCAACGTTGGGGGCGGCAGATTAGGGGTTAATAAATATAATGCAGGTGTCGGCGATGTTGGGGGCAGCAGATTAGGGGTTAATAAGTATAATGTAGGTGGCGGCGATCTCCGGAGCGGTAGATTAGGGTTTAATAAATATAATGTAGGTGGTGACGATGTCGGGGGCAGCAAATTAGGGGTTAATAAGTGTAAGATAAGGGGTGTTTAGACTCAGGGTTCATGTTAGGGTGTTAGGTGTAAACATAACTTTAGTATCCCCATAGGAATCAATGGGGCTGCGTTACTGAGTTTGACGCTGCTTTTTTGCAGGTGTTAGACTTTTTCTCAGCCGGCTCTCCCCATTGATTCCTATGGGGAAATTGTGCACAAGCACGTATGACCAGCTCACCGCTGACTTAAGCAGCGCTGGTATTGAAGTGAGATATGGAGCTAAATTTTGCTCTACGCTCACTTCTTGCCTTTTAAAGCCAGGTTTCTAAAAACCCGTAATACCAGCGCTGCAGGTAAGTGAGCAGTGAGAAAAAATTGCTCGTTAGCACCGCACAGCCTCTAATGCAAAACTCGTAATCTCGTCGTTTTTTTGCAGGATCTACACTTTAATTGCACAGATTAAATCTCTTTTTGAATTCTCTTACAGCATTCCCTTGCTGTTCTGTTTAAGATCTGCCTTCAGCTGTGACATCACACTCCAACTTAATCTGTTTCACAGTTTGCACTGCACAGGATTCCACTACCAATTTCTGGATAAGGTTTGGTCTTCATTTCAAAATATCTGCAGTGTTTCTCATTCATTGATTCAGGTAGAACCTTTCCTGTCATTACTTTTGCTTAAATATAAAAGTAACTCTTTAACTTGTCATATGCTAAACGTTAGACATAAATATATACTCATTTAACTCATTTAACTTATCTCCTGTATGCATACAATACTATTCATCTGTGCACGTATTTGCTAACATATTTATAACTAAAGTATACAGAGGTTGTGATTTCATGTTTACTCTGTTGCGCTTCCCCATTACAACCATAAGGCAACATTAGAGTTAAACTAAAATCTTTACCTAGGAAAAATTAAGCAGAATCTTTGCTCAATTCTGTGAATTATTTACAACAATCTGTTGCGATCCTATTTGTTTTATATTTTCACTTTGCACGATTTCTGCTACATAAAATGAATTACTAATAAAAATAATAGGAATCTGCAGTTGTGGTTCAAATCAAATATTATACAATATAAAACCTCTTATAGGAATTAAAGTCCTTTACATTATTACCAAGCCTGAAAATGGACCCAGCAGAACTTATCAACCATGTTAATTCCCTCACGCAGAGGGTTAAAACATTGACTAAAGGTTTAACTGGATTACAGCAGGAGAATATTCCCCTCAAATCTTATATAAATGATAAATTAGAATCTTTCAGACTGATGTTTCACCAGAGCCTCAAGTAAGCCCTCCTGAAAAAAAAATTGGAGAAAGTAATTTATTTAGAGAATTTAACAATGCTTGTTTACTGCTTTTTGCTTTAAAGCCAAAGACTTATCCTTCAGAGCGCATTAGAGTATTGACCACTATATCATATCTCAGGGGTGAGCCCCATACCTGGGCCAACACATTTTTTGAGTTAAATGACCCAATCCTTCATTCTTTAGATGAGTTCTTTAAAGCTATGGCCCAATTGTATGATGATCCACATATACAGTTAACAGCAGAAACAGCTATGCGTTCACTTAAACAGAATAAGAGACCAATAGAGGAATATATAACTAACTTTAAAAAATGGTCCAAAGACACTGGTTGGCATCATCTATCTCTTAGGAACCAGTTCCGTTTAGGCCTCTCTGAATCATTGAAGGATGAATTAGCAAGAGTAGATATACCAGAAACACTTGATGAATTAATCTGTCTCAGAATTACACTTGATAGGAGAATAAGAGAGAGACGTCAGGAGAAAAATACTGAATACTCCAATAAAAGGGGAACTAATACATATAGCATAACCCCTAACATAAAAACAAACTCTAAAACTACCATAGAACCAATGGAAATAGGATTTGTCAGGGGACCTCTCAACCAACAAGAAAAGCTTAGGAGACGCTCAAATAACCTCTGCATGTACTGTGCTTCATCCGAACATGTTGTTAAAGATTGCCCTCAGTTCCTACGCCAGAAAAAGGGTACGAATATTAACACTCTGAACTGTTTAAATATTCAATCCAGAAATACCACTTACAGTGGGAGGATCTTCGACTGAATTTACAAGCAATAATTGATTCTGGAGCCAGTATAAATTATATTGATAATGATTATACTATTATCAATAAAATTCCATTAATAAAAAAAAGTTGTCCAGTAACCTTACGTGTGATAGATGGTAAAGAGATTTCCTCTGGTCCTATTTTATTTCATACAATTCCACTTCAAGTCACTACTTCTGAACACCACACAGAATTTCATTTGACGTAATACCATCCTCTATGTATCCAGTAATCTTAGGGATTACATGGCTAAAACTTCATAATCCATCTATTAATTGGTCTACCTCTAAAGTACAACTTAAATCTGAATGCTGCAAAAATACTTGCTATCCACCTTTTCACATATTACACACTATGCAAAATGTCATACCACAGGAATACTCTGACTTCTCTGATGTCTCTCGACAAAAAGAGTCGGAAAATCTTCTACCACACCGGAAGTACGATTGTCCAATAGAACTCTTGGAGGAGTCAGACATTCCTTGTGGTCATGTATTCCCTTTGTCACAACCAGAATTAGAACATTTAAAATCTTATATTCAAGACAATTTAAGAAAGGGATTTATAAGACCCTCCACTTCTCCCGCAGGAGCAGGCATATTTTTTGTGTGTAACAAAGATAACAGTTTAAGACCTATAGTGGATTATAGGGAGTTAAATAAAAGGAAAAAAAATATTTACCCCCTTCCCCTTATTCCCAAATTAATTGAAAGGCATTAAGGCACTGTTTACTTTACTAAACTGGATCTTAGAGGGGCTTATAATCTTATCCAAATTAAATCTGGACATGAATGGCTCACTGGTTTCCGTACACGCTATGGCTGTTCCGAGTACACAGTGATGCTATTTGGATTGACTAATGCCCCTGCCACATGTCAATATCTCATTAATGATATTTTCAAAGATCTTCTAGATATATTTTTAGTTATATATCTAGATGATATCTTGATTTACTCAACAAAATAATTGTTTAAGCACTTTTGTTTTGTTTGCACTATGTATGTATGTATGTTGCCATGATGACAGGATATGACATAAAATCTTTACTACCTGTATACAGTCAATAAAATAATATATATACATATATATAAAAGAGTGAATTCCCTTACTTTTACACCAAGAGTTTTATATCTTAGGTGTCTGCCTTTTTTAGTTTATGAAACATAAAAAATATATATTGCTATGAAATATATAAATAACCAAGTTGAAAATACCACCATAAAAAATTTACTAAAAATGGCTCTGAATAGCAGAATGCGGGTTCTTGTGACCCTTAATGAAAACACTGATTACTCAGAGGATCTTTGAATGGCAAGATATCAGTTTAGGCTGCACTAAATTCTGCACCATTTGCACAATATATAATATTATGACAGCTTACAACATTATTACCCTCCTCCAGTTTGCAATAAATGTGACTGCAAGTGTTGTAGTTATGTCAAAGAAATGTTTTCACCCTAATGGGTTTATGTCGAGAATACAAGAGGCAAGCTAGCTCTAGCGCAAGAGCAGTATGGGGTATGTTACTGCTATTTGCGCACAACAGAAATAGCATGCATATTATACGAGTTAAAAGTAAACGTATTATCTTAATTGCTATCAAATTTAGCTGGTTAACTGTAACGCAAGACAAAAAGTTGCACAAAACACTTAAAAAATACATTTAAAAATTACACTCATAATTTGTTAACACTGTCTGATAAAAAATATTTATAAACTGCATTAAAAAATAAGGAGCTCAAAGATATGAGATCTCTGGTGTTGAAAAAAAAAGGCTGCCAAGGGCTTTAACATAGAGATACCTACATATATATATATATATATATATATATATATATATGTCTAATTATATATGTGTGTATACGTATATGTACTGTAACAAGAATCTTTGGCAACCACTGTCTTCTAGGTTTTAAATGCAATAGAGGACAATCCAGTTAAAGTTTTAAAAACTTTATTTTCTTCCAAAATAGCAAGGTGACTTTAACAGCAGCATACAGTTTGTTTGCAGGTAAGGCAAAAGGACAAGCTTCTCTGTACGAGCTTCCAAAACAGCAAATCACACTTGTCTGCAGCAATACAAATGTCCTTTACAGAATGTAACAGCAAATCTCTGTCTGCAGCAACACAAATGTCCTTTACAGAAAGTAACAGCAAACCTCTGTCTGCATTGTCTGCAGCAATACAAATGTCCTTTACAGAATGTAACAGCAAATCTCTGTCTGCAGCAACATAAATGTCCTTTACAGAATGTAACAGCAAATCTCTGTCTGCAGCAACACAAATGTCCTTTACAGAATGTAACAGCAAATCTCTGTCTGCAGCAACACAAATGTCCTTTACAGAAAGTAACAGCAAATCTCTGTCTGCAGCAACACAAATGTCCTTTACAGAAAGTAACAGCAAACCTCTGTCTGCATTGTCTGCAGCAATACAAATGTCCTTTACAGAATGTAACAGCAAATCTCTGTCTGCAGCAACATAAATGTCCTTTACAGAATGTAACAGCAAATCTCTGTCTGCAGCAACACAAATGTCCTTTACAGAAAGTAACAGCAAACCTCTGTCTGCATTGTCTGCAGAAATACAAATGTTCTTTACAGAATGTAACAGCAAATCTATGTCTGCATTGTCTGCAGCAATACAAATGTCCTTTACAGAATGTAACAGCAAATCTCTGTCTGCATTTTCTGCAGCAATACAAATGTCCTTTACAGAATGTAACAGCAAACAGAAATCCAGCAAAACGTTTAGTACATAATGGCCCAGATTACGAGTTCTGCTTTAGAGGCTGTGCGGTGCTAACAAGCAGTTTTCCCTCACCGCTCACTTACCTGCAGCGCTGGTATTACGGGTTTTTACAAACCCGTCGTTAAAAGAAAAGAAGTGAGCGTTGAACAAAATTTTGCTCATTACTGCACTCCAATACCAGCACTGCTTAAGTCAGCGGTGAGCTGGTGTAACATGCTCGTGCAAAATTTCCCCATAGGAATCAACGGGGAGAGCCGGCTGAAAAAAAATCTAACACCTGCAAAAAAGCAGCGTAAAACTCCTTAACGCAGCCCCATTGATTCCTATGGGGAAATACATTTTATGTCTACACCTAACACCCTAACATGAACCCTGAGTCTAAACACCCCTAATCTTACACTTATTAACCCCTAATCTGCCACCCCCGACATTGCCAACACCTGCATTATATTAACCACTAATCTGCCGCTCCAGACACCGCCGCCACCTACATTATACTTATGAACCCCTAATCTGCTGCCAACAACATTGCCAAACCCTACATTATATTTATTAACTCCTACTCTGCCGCCCCCAATGTCGCCGCCACCTACCTACACTTATTAACCCCCTAATCTGCCACCCCCAATGTTGCCGCCACTATAATAAACATATTAACCCTTAAACCGCCATACTCCCGCCTCGCAAACATTAGTTAAATATTATTAACCCCTAATTTGCAGTCCCTAACATCGCCGCCACCTACCTACATTTATTAACCCCTAATCTGCCACCCCCAACGTCGCCGCCACTATATTAAAGTTATTAACCCCTAAACCTAAGTCTAACCCTAAACACCCCCTAACTTAAATATAATTAAAAGAAATCGAAATAAATATTCCTATTAGGGTTGCACCAATACCATTTTTTTAAGACCGAGTACAAGTACCGATACTTTTTCTCAAATACTTGCCGATACCAATTACCGATACTTTTTTTTATGTCATGTGACAGTTTACCAAGCACAATACAGACTAATTATTTAAGATTCCTTCTTTATAATTATGAAGGACTGTAGCTCAGAAGACATTATGAAATAATAAAACAGGTTTTATTTGTCACAAAGTTCACAGAACATGTTTAGAAATAAAAATATTACAATAAAATATAACAACAACAATAAATAACAAATATAAAATTGCAACCAACCAAAAGTGCCATACAGTAAAAAATAGAACAGTGCACTGTTTAATCATGGCGAACAACACTATGGGCTAGATTACATTTGATTGGTAAGCTTTACCAATGCTCTCATTAAACGTCCTACTTCATTAAAGGCTATGGAGTTGGAAATGTGAACAGAGCATTGGTAAAGCTTACCAGTCAGATGTAATCTAAATCTAGTCCTATAATTGCAGGATGAGTATTCATTGGGATTAACTTAATTTTTCCTATGAGTACTATTCCTGCAATTATATAAGCTAAGATGTTCCTCAGAGTACAGTATGTTTTGAACATAATTGTGCAAGATGAGAACTTGCAGTATAAAAGGCAATCTAGCAAATAATTTTTCAAAAGTTAGTGGCAAGTTCTTTTTAAGGAACCGAACAGAAGCATCTCTGCATGTTCAGCTATAAGTCTGTTTTTACTATCAGTAAGGAGGTTCAGCTTTCCCCACTACTGCATGGGGCAGAAAGATAATTTTGGGCCATTTTAGCCAGAGCTGGAAATCACAGTTTATTAACTGCCCAGTACTTCAGGGGTTTGTCTGAACGCAGTACAGTGATCTCTCCTACAATAATACAAATAAGAGCAATTTGTATTGGCAGAACAGTAGTAAACAATTTTTAGTTTAGTCTCCACTCCAGCTTTAAATGAAATGGGAACATGCAATTTGAAAAAAACACCACAAGATAGCATATGGGTAGTAAGTATGTGGAGGTATCGGTTTAAGTATCGGTGCATTTGCACGAGTTCAAGTACTCATGTAAGTACTTGGTATCGGTACCGATACCGATACTAGTATCGGTATCGGTGCAACCCTAATTCCTATAATTAACTAAATTATTCCTATTTAAAACTAAATACTTACCTGTAAAATAAACCCTAAGCTAGCTACAATATAACTAATAGTTTCATTGTAGCTAGTTTAGGATTTATTTTTATTTTACAGGCAAGTTTGTATTTATTTTTACTAGGTAGAATACTTACTAAATAGTTATTAACTATTTAATAACTACCTAGCTAAAATAAATACAAATTTGCCTGTAAAATAAAACCTAACCTAAGTTACAATTACACCTAACACTACACTATAATTAAATTAATTCCCTAAATTAAATACAATTAAATACAATAAAATAAAATTAGCTAAAGTACAAAAAACAAACAAACACTAAATTACAGAAAATAATAAACAAATTACAAGATTTTTAAACTATTTACACCTAACCTAATCCCCCTAACAAAATAAAAAGCCCCCCAAAATAAAAAAGCCCTACCCTACACTAAACTACAAATAGCCCTTAAAAGGGCCTTTTGCGGGGCATTGCCCCAAAGTAATCAGCTCTTTTACCTGTAAAAAAATTACAAATCCCCCCAACATTAAAACCCACAACCCACACAACCAACCCTACTCTAAAACCCACCCAATACCCGCTTAAAAAAACCTAACACTAACCCCTTGAAGATCACCTTACCGGGAGAAGTCGTCAACTAGGCCAAAGTCCTCAACGAAGCCGGGAGAAGTCTTCATCCGAGCCGGGCAAAGTGGTCCTCCAGACGGGCAGAAGTCTTCAGATGGCATCTTCTATCTTCATCCATCCGGCGCGGAGCAGGTAAATCTTCAAGAAATCCGACGGGAGCATCCTCTTCATCCGACGACTAACACTGAATGAAGGTTCCTTTAAATGATGTCATCCAAGATGGCGTCCCTTCAATTTCAATTGGCTGATAGAATTCTATCAGCCAATTGGAATTAAGGTAGAAAAATCCTGATGCAATCAGCCAATAGGATTGAGCTGGCATTCTATTGGCTAATTGAAACAGCCAATTGAATGCCAGCTCAATCCTATTGGCTGATTGGATCAGCCAATAGGATTGAACTTCAATCTATTGGCTGATTGCATCAGCCAATAGGATTTTTTCTACCTTAATTCCGATTGGCTGATAGAATTCTATCAGCCAATCGGAATTGAAGGGACGCCATCTTGGATGAAGTCATTTAAAGGAACCTTTATTCAGTGTTAGCCGTCGGATGAAGAGGATGCTCCATGTCGGATGTCTTGAAGATGAACCCGTTCCGCGCTGGATGGATGAAGATAGAAGATGCCGTCTGGATGAAGACTTCTGCCCGTCTGGAGGACCACTTCACCTGGCTTGGATGAAGACTTCTCCCGGCTTCGTTGAGGACTTCGGCCCGGTTGGATGAAGACTTCTCCCGATAAGGTGATCTTCAAGGGGTTAGTGTTAGTTTTTTTTAAGGGGGTATTGGGTGGGTTTTAGAGTAGGGTTGGTTGTGTGGGTGGTGGGTTTTAATGTTGGGGGGGATTTGTAATTTGTTTTACAGGTAAAAGAGCTGATTACTTTGGGGCAACGCCCCCGCAAAAGGCCCTTTTAAGGGCTATTTGTAATTTAGTGTAGGGTAGGGCTTTTTTTATTTGGGGGGGGGACTTTTTTATTTTGTTAGTGGGATTAGATTAGGTGTAATTAGTTTAAAAATCTTGTAATTTGTTTATTATTTTCTGTAAATTAGTGTTTTGTTTTGTTTTTGTACTTTAGCTAATTTTTTTTTAATTGTATTTAATTTAGGGAATTAATTTAATTATAGTGTAGTGTTAGGTTTTAGTGTAAGGTTAGGTTTTATTTTACAGGTACTTTTGTATTTATTTTAGCTAGGTAGTTATTAAATAGTTAATAACTATTTAATAACTATCGCCTAGATTATGAGTTTGGCGTTAGCCTTAAAAAGCAGAGTTGAGAGGTCCCAACGCTGCTTTTTAACACCCGCTAGTGTTATGAGTCTGACAGGTGCAGGTGTACCGCTCACTTTTTTCCGCGACTCGCGGCTACCCCAAATCCCCTTACGTCAATTTCATATCCTATCTTTTTAATGGGAGTTGCCTAACGCCGGTATTACGAGTCTTGGAAGAAGTGAGCGGTAGACCCTCTCCTGTCAAGACTCCTACCTCATTTGAAAGTCAGTAGTTAAGAGTTTTATGGGCTAACGCCGGAACATAAAGCTCTTAACTAAAGTGCTAAAAAGTACACTAACACCCATAAACTACCTATTAACCCCTAAACCGAGGCCTCCTCACATCGCAAACACTAAAATCTAAATTTTTAACCCCTAATCTGCCGACCGGACATCGCCGCCACCTACATTATACCTATGAACCCCTAATCTGCTGCCCCTAACATCGCCGACACCTACATTATATTCATTAACCCCTAATCTGCCGCCCCCAACGTCGCCGCCACCTACCTACAATTATTAACCCCTAATCTGCCGACCAGACATCGCCGCTACTTTAATAAATTTATTAACCCCTAAACCTAAGTCTAACCCTAAGTCTAACCCCCCTAACTTAAATATAATTTAAAATAAACTAAATAAATTTAACATAATTAAATAAATTAATCCTATTTAAAACTAAATACTTACCGATAAAATAAACCCTAAGCTAGCTACAATATAACTAATAGTTACATTGTAGCTAGCTTAGGGTTTATATTTATTTTACAGGTAAGTTTGAATTTATTTTAACTAGGTACAATAGTTATTAAATAGTTATTAACTATTTAATAACTACCTAGCTAAAATAAGTACAAAATTACCTGTAAAATAAATCCTAACCTAAGTTACAATTACACCTAACACTACACTATCATTAAACTAATTACCTAAACTACCTACAATTAATAACAATTAAATTAAATAAACTAAATTACGGAAAAAAAAAACACTAAATTACAGAAAATAAAAAAAGAACTACAAGAATTTTAAACTAATTACACCTAATCTAATACCCCTAATAAAATAAAAAAGCCCCCCAAAATAAAAAAATTCCCTACCCTATACTAAATTACAAATAGCCCTTAAAAGGGCTTTTTGCAGGGCATTGCCCTAAAGTAATCAGCTCTTTTACCTGTAAAAAAAATACAATATCCCCCCAACATTACAACCCACCACCCACACACCCCTACTCTAAAACTCACCCAATCCCCTCTTAAAAAAACCTAACACTAACCCCCTGAAGATCACCCTACCTTGAGCCGTCTTCACCCTGCCGGGCACAAGTGGTCCTCCAGAGGGTCAGAAGTCTTCATCCGATCGGGGCAGAAGAGGTCCTCCAGACGGTAGAAATCTTCATCCAGGCGGCATCTTCTATCTTCATCCTTCCGGAGCGGAGCGGGTCCATCTTCAATCCAGCCGACACGGAGCATCCTCTTCAAACGAAGTCATAACGAAGAATGAAGGTTCCTTTAAATGACGTCATCCAAGATGGCGTCCCTTGAATTACGATTGGCTGATAGAACCGGAATTAAGGTAGGAAAAATCCTATTGGCTGATGTAATCAGCCAATCGGATTGAATTTCAATCCTATTGGCTGATCCAATCAGCCAATAAGATTGACCTTGCATTCTATTGGCTGTTCCAATCGGAATTAAGGTAGGAAAAATCCTATTGGCTGATGTAATCAGACAATCAGATTGAAGTTCAATCCGATTGGCTGATCCAATCAGCCAATAGGATTGACCTCGCATTCTATTGGCTGTTCCAATCAACCAATAGAATGCGAGGTCAATCCTATTGGCTGATTGAATCAGCCAATCGGATTGAACTTCAATCCGATTGGCTGATAGCATCAGCCAATAGGATTTTTCCTACCTTAATTCCGATTGGCTGATAGGATTCTATCAGCCAATCGGAATTCAAGGGACGCCATCTTGGATGACGTCATTAAAAGGAACCTTCATTCTTCGTTAGGACTTTGTTTGAAGAGGATGCTCCACGTCGGCTGGATTGAAGATGGACCGGCTCCGCTCTGGAAGGATGAAGATAGAAGATGCCGCCTGGATGAAGATTTCTACCGTCTGGAGGACCTCTTCTGCCCCGATCGGATGAAGACTTCGGACCCTCTGGAGGACCACTTGTACCCGGCTGGGTGAAGACGGCTCAAGGTAGGGTGATCTTCAGGGGGTTAGTGTTAGGTTTTTTTAAGGGGGGATTGGGTGGGTTTTAGAGTAGGGGTGTGTGGGTGGTGGGTTGTAATGTTGGGGGGGTATTGTATTTTTTTTTACAGGTAAAAGAGCTGATTACTTTGGGGCAATGCCCCGCAAAAGGCCCTTTTAAGGACTATTTGTAATTTAGTATAGGGTAGGGATTTTTTTTATTTTGGGGGGCTTTTTTATTTTATTAGATGGATTAGATTAGGTGTAATTAGTTTAAAATTCTTGTAATTCCTTTTTTATTTTCTGTAATTTAGTGGGGGGGTTCGTAATTTAGTTTATTTAATTTAATTGTAATTAATTGTAGGTAGTTTAGGTAATTAGTTTAATGAT